>NW_024582828.1:211140-221691 GCF_018398535.1 Haplochromis burtoni
CATATGATTGTTGGGTTTTTCTCTGTATCTATGAAGCGCCTTGAGGCGACTTATGTTGTGATTTGGCGCTATATAAATAAAATTGAATTGAATTGAATTGAATTTAGCCAACAGCAGAACGTAGTGCATCCTCTACAATGTTAAAAAATTACAACAAATACATATTAAAAAAGTTAAACAGAATAAAATACAGTCACACGTAATGTAAACTGTTAATGTAAATCATGGAATGTATTAAATTATAAGACAAGTCAAAAGTAAAAGGCTTTGTGCTTCACTTATTCCCTTATCGACTTCTTCACAGTTCTTTTTGCTACCGAGACATCCGCCCCCTGTTGGTCATTATGAAGAATGCAGTTTAATGGCACTTTTTCAGACCTGAAGGCTATGTTCAGCTTTTATATACAGTTGTTTCCAGTAATTTTGCCTCTGTACCGCACTGGCAGATTTTAAATCAAACAGTCAAGATGTGATTGAAGTGCAGACTTTCACTTTTAATTCAATAAGTTTTACAGAGATTTTGCATTAAATGTTCAGGAGTTACAAACATTTTTACATATTGTCTCTTATTTTCAGAGGCTAATTGTACAAGCTAACATGATTTTATTATGGACATAAGTTGTTCACTTTCACTAAATACCTGAAATCTAGAACCCATGGTGTTGTTGTATCTTGACTGTAGTCTTTATAATGAATAATAATGCTGATGGATTGCATTTATATAGCGCTTTTCCAGACACTCAAAGCGCTTTACAATTCCACTATTCATTCACTCTCACATTCACACATCACCACACTGGTGGAGGCAAGCTACAGTTGTAGCCACAGCTGCCCTGGGGCAGACTGACAGAAGCGCACCATCGGCCCTTCTGTTCAACCAGGACAGACAGAGGTGGGGATCGAACCGGCAACCTTCCAGTTATAAGATGAGCTTCCCAACCCCCTGAACCACATTAGCACTTTTCTACTCTCCTGGAGCACTCAAAAGCCTTCATACAAGATGCCACTTTCTTCTATGCTTTTTAAATGCTCACTAACTAACATTCATACTCCGATGGATGCATCAGAGAGCAACTTGGGGTTAGTATCTTGCCCAAGGATACATGGCATGCAGACTGGGGGAGCCGGGGATCGAACCACGATCAGTAGACGACCTGCTCTACCTCTTGAGCTGCAGCCACCCTGCTGTAGCAATGAAAGGCAATGAAATACAAATTCAACACTTACATCAAATTCACCAGGCTTTAAAACTGCATGCCAGTCAATTGTCCAGTTAATTTGGAGCAAAGGGGAACTGTGTATATTAATGGTTACAACTCCTAAAAGGTTAACTGGAAATTTGTATAAAACTCCTTTAAGCTTAAACTGAAAGATTTATGGTAAAAAACTCTAACTTGTTCCAAAGCAGGCCATATTCAAGATAATACTGCACTGGACCCTGCAAGAACACAAGATAGAGTGCATCCAGAAAGTATTCACAGCATATTCACAGACCTTCAGATGCACTGAAAACAGAAAGCTATTCAAGAAGCTATGGACAGTGTAAGGTTAGCCACATGAAGCATCAAAATAAGTCAAAAGCATCCCTAAGTTTTACATTATTTGCATACTACTGGTTATACTAAAGTCACTAAAGTCATTTTAGTGGATCATTCCTTACCTTTTCACCAAATGTAATATGACATCTTTTTCTACTCTATTTTCACATTTATTGAGCATGCTTTTTAAGTTTCTTTGTTTCTGAGTGCTGCTTCCAAATAACTCCTAAAGTCAAGCTCACCTCCAAGTAATGCTCCAAGCAAACGGAAATTGACGTGGCCCCATTGACATTTCCGTGAAGCACAAGATGGTACGTGAACCGGCTGACCTCATCTGCGCCGGCGTCGTCTCTCTGTCTGTGTCGCTCCTGGGTCATTACCAAAACCGTCTGAGTCTGCGTTCATCCTCTGTAAAAAACAGAGAAGAGGTTAACTACTTCCCTCTCACCATCGCATGTTTACAAAAACCATGCACACGCGTTCAAAGGCACCTGCTGAGCCACCTGAAGGGCGCTGTCTAATACAGAGTTTGACTGACAGGTGGTATTTGAGAGGGCGAGCCGGGGGGAGTGAGGCGCAGCAGTCGGAACTCGGGATGTGAGGCGCCGAATCAGAAAACACAGCACTAATAACGGTGACACAAACATACACACTGAGGCACGCTGCAGTGCATGGACGCTCATCACCATAGGGAGGAACACTGGATGAATATAGTTTTAGACTTCACCTTTAGGCTTAGAAAAAGCCGGCATTTTAGATGTGTGCTTTTGAGTGCATGCAGCATATTTACATTTATAAATGAAACGGCCATAATGACATCCTAGCAATGACAAACAGGTGTGCTTAAGCATTGTTTCACCACATTTTTTTTGTTTTCTCAGAGTGTCAGCACACTAAAAATCAAACTGAGTCACTCACTTTATTATGCAGTCCAATAAGATTTATTTCCTTTCTTCTTGTTTGACCTAACTAATAACCAGTGCTGTGTGGTAATGCAAATTTTCATATCGGTCTGATACCAAGTAAATCCGATACCTTTAACCTTAAAGGTATCCTATGTAGGGGCGAATAGAGTGTCGTGATTTATGAAATCAGTCATCATAAATTATAATGGCACACTTTTCAGCCTTTTCCAGCGTTTTGGTTTAGCTTCTGTTGTTAAACTGTGCTATAGGTTATAAATGAAATAGATGGAACAGTCAACACAAGAAAGATATTTTTCATAGCGTATGTGTTTTCATTTCACGCCCAAAAAAGAGAAAATATTTACACAGTTCAGGCTACATGGTGATCTTGGAGGATAGAAACAAAGTATCAAGCCTATCACACTGGTATCAATCCAAAACCAATACCAGCATTGGTACCGATCTGCCGACCTCTAGAAACATCATCTGTTCCCAGTCAGCCAGTGTGTAACTGGTACAAAAATGTAGCTGTTCCTTAACTTAAATCTACTTTAAGATTAATTTTTGGGGCTCTTATATTTTATCATCATCATTATTATTAATGCTTTTTACTGATTGTAAAAAGTGAGCTGTCACTTATGACAGTCATGGTCTTTCAAATAATTATGGATTTTCCTTAAAATGCACCAATATGTACTCAAATAACCTAACAGAATTGGAACTTTACAGGTGGAGTTGAAGAAGGGTATAGGGCTAAATAAAAGTAAAGGCTCCAAATTGGAAAATCCAGAACACCAATTTCAAGCTTTTTCCAACATTGTGATGAGCAGGGAGAAACGATGAAAGTGGGAAATGAAAATGACAGCAAAGGATGGAAAAGAAGCACTATATCCTACAGTAGAAAAAGGGCGGAATGAAGATAAAAGGGGTAGAAATGGTGTGACAGCAAAAAAAAAAGGCAAGAGGAAAAGAGGTGATTCAGCGCAGGTGATGCAAGTCTGCCTGAAACTAATTCTGCTTAATCTGTCTCACCTACAGCTGTGGAAAACAAACTGGCTAATGGGCTTAGGAAGCAAAGGCGGTATGTGTGGAGAGTGTGATTTAAGAGAGAGCAAAAAGGTGAAGACTTTAAAAGGATAGATGGGCAGACAGAAAGCCTGTGGTTACTTCAAAAAGGGGGTTATTTACTTGGTAAAAATGATGGACAGGGAAATGACATAACAGAGATGTAGACTGACAGGCAGAAACAGGGGATTTCCAGGACAAGTATTAAAGTCCTCCGGAAGCTTTCTTCCCTCCTCTGTCACTTTGTTCACTGTCTCAGAAGAAATTAACTAGAAGTAAGAGTGTGTTTTGGAGTTTCTTGTTATCAAAGATCATTTGGTAGTATGTCAGTAAAATAGGACTAGCTGTAGCTCTCTGGGGGCTTTACAGCATCCTTGAGCTCATGGTTTAGGCATATAAATAATAAGTCTCAGTCAGAGCCCATGGGTTTGTACCTCTCAAGTACAGGTATAAGCACGGCAAAACACAGAGCTTAGCACTTCAAAGACTCCTCTATCCATATGGATACAAAATGCATAGAGAAAGTGGTGTGCAGTATATGTAATGTGTACTTTTTTAGATACCACTGGATGTACAGACAGCAAACAGTACACTTAATAGGTGAAAACACACGTGTAAGCTCCGTTTTAATTTGACATTTTCTGTCATGTATTAAAATGACAGATCTTTTGAAGTGCTTTACTCAGCTTTGGACATATTGGCTATAGTGAATATGATAGAGCAAAACAGCACACATCTTTGGTGTTCAAAGTGCCAAAACCACCAAAACATTTAGAAAGACATGTACTAAAAATCTTAAAAACACACATCCCAACCAAAGAAAGTCTGCAGCTTATCAGTCCAGGAATGTTTACATCATGTCTCACAAGCATGAGCTTCCTGTTAAGGGTAGATTCATGCTTTTATCTTCCCACTGACATGACTTGTGGGTGCAGTAGCAACAAACAGATCCTCCATAAAACTGGTCATATCTGTATTTATTATCTAATGACAATAGCGATTGTCTTAAAAAAGAGAAGAGTATTTTGAAGAGTGCATCACTGCTTCTGTAGTTGCTATGATGTCCCACAATGGTATTCTAACAAGGTCAACCGCAACGGTGTGCTGAGTGAACTCAAATAGTAAACAGATGTAATGCTTAAGTTCTCACTTCAAAAAATAACTGAATGACTTGGGACAAAACTATTCTGGTCTAAAGTAGTTCATGGCTTTGGAACTCACTTAAATGCAGAGACACCTCACCTTTTACTCACTAAACAATATACAATTCTACCTTACAAGTCACATGATTGATGACCCCATTGGTACTGGATTTGACTGCAGCATCTATTCCTTTCAGTTCAATACAGTTTTATTTATATAGCACCAGATCACAAGAACAGTTGCCTCAAAACCCTTTATATATAAGGTAAAGTCCTCAACAATCATACTAACCATTTTGAGCAAGTCCTTTGGCGACAGTGGGACGGAAAAACTCCCTTTTAGAAGGAAGAAACCTCTGGCAGAATCAGCCTCGGGGAGGGGCGGCCATCTCTTATGACATGATGGGGATGAGGGGAGGAAGACATGACAAAGACATGCTGTAGAAGAGAGTCGGAGATTAATAATAACTAATGATTAAATGCAGAGGTATATAAACCCATAGTGAGTGAAAAAGAAACACTTGTGTATATGTCACTTCCTGGGCTGATATTTTACTGACATACTACCAACTGATCTTTGATTTTTAATATCCCTCTGCTTCTACTGATGATTCTGGCTTAAGATGTTGCATATTCAAATGAAAATCTACACTAAACCTGTCAATGCCTTCCAAGTGCTCCAACAAAAGATGTCAAACAGCAGATCAACGTCTTCTCGGCGAAAAACATACTGTTCATGTTGACCCCACACAACCTAGGAACAGTCTGAAATATTAAAACAAGGTTGTCACCATGTTTGTAATGAAACAGTAACTGTGAAAAGTCTTTCTTCATCTCCGGCCATCTTTCTTAGCAAGAGCTAATGTGGAGCCCTGCTCCAGTAACAAAGACATCTCTTACAATGAGGGTGTTCACAGAGAAAATCATCTTCTAAATGGCATTTGGTAACCAAAGTAGGCCGTTATAATTCATCACTGTTCATTCATGCAAGCCTCATACATCATCACAGATAATGTTACAGGCATCAGGAATGATATCAACCGCTTCACAGATGCAAGAAGGACAGCCACACGCTAACATTTAAAATGACATTTGAGTATAGCATGCCACAGCAACCACACAAATGACATGTACATGATCTTCATGGGCGCCAACACACAGCACAATAACTGCCAGTCGAGCTGCTCACAGTGTTTCCAAAGCATCTTGTCCACCAGACCTACTTTTCTTGTTGAATATGTTTAAAGCTAAGCACATTTTAAATGTAATATTTTGTTCGGTAGTAACAGTCTGTATTCCATAAAAATCTGTTTGCAGTGTTGATGTTGAAATCATGTTTTATTTAAAGATATAAAGACATTATTTTAGATGATGAACTCATCTTGAAGTTGCTTAGATCTAGGGAGCTGATTGGTTTCCCATAGACCTCCAGTTTGTTTTGGAACCAGAACAGTGATCTCTGCTGGCCATCAGAAAGAAAGCAAGTTTAAGGCATTTTCATACCCAGAGCCTATTTCCATCATTTCCAGTCCCACAGTAATATTGAATTGGAAAAAAGGAAGAAAATAGATAAGAATT
Source organism: Haplochromis burtoni (assembly GCF_018398535.1). Taxonomy (NCBI): domain Eukaryota; kingdom Metazoa; phylum Chordata; class Actinopteri; order Cichliformes; family Cichlidae; genus Haplochromis; species Haplochromis burtoni. The sequence goes on from NW_024582828.1 coordinate 217,369, forward strand.
CATCATTGTAGTATAACTGCTTTGTGCGATATGAGTGTAAGCTTGACCAGACAGTGAGTAGCATTCAAAGATATCAAGGCTGAACTCCATAACAACTATTAAGCTACATTCTCTGATTTCACTGAGACATTTTGATGATATTTATTACATTTTTCTGCGACTACTCTTGGACATGTTTTTCTTAATTTCTGATGTTTTTGTTATGTGGCTGTCTTTCTCAACTTTGTAAATATTTTTGTACACAGGCCTGTGCATCGTCCTCCACTGTAGTAATCATTACTTTGACGTCAGCAACAGCAGAGGCATTTTACAAACGCGTAAGTAAAAACTCAGTGAGTGAGGATGCGGAACGCTTAAATGAGGATAACTGATATGTGTCTAAAAGCTGGCTTGTGATAGCTAAATATTTCTGTGTCTAATGTTACACTTTGTTATGTCTCTGGAGGACAGAATGACAGTAAATGGCACAGAATTATCTTAGACGATCTGAATGAATATTATGAGAGGCTTCTAATGCTACACTGGCCATACAGAGTATCAGGCCGCACTTAACTGGTTTCTAAAACTGGTTGATTTGGCTTTTGAAACTTTATGGTGAATTATAAGTAGGACTGCTTACTTCTAAATACTGAGCACGGGGCTGAGGAGCACTAGCAGACTGGTCTATTGTTTCTATATTTTATTTTTTTGAAGACCAGTTATTACCAGTTATTCTAGTCTGTGTGCATGCCCCCAGCTTTGATGATGACAAAGTTTTCATTGCACTTTTATCCTCTTTCCAAATATGAATACACATCATTTAATCTTTTGAGGAAATCTAAATTGTGTTATGGAAACCCAGCTGGATTACTCAAACTCCAGGGGATATCACTCTGCCAGTGATGCCATGATGCTCAAATCATTTATGAAGGACTATGGAAGTTGCGATCTCCAGAGACTTTTGCATCCAGATTCCAAAACTTTCTCATTTTTCTCATGTGCACATCACATTTAATCTAAGATAGATAATTTTGCAATGAAGAAGCTTTATTACCATTTGAACACTTCTTTTAGTATTCAGCAGTAGTCTTATGAGACCATTCCACTTTATTTCTTGACCTCAGATTTTATTCTTCTGCAGCTGGAATAAAGATTTACTCCTACTGTATAATGATGCTGTCTGCAGTTCAATAACACAATAAAAAAAAAAAAAGACAAACTGAAGAATTATTGTCTTTGGGCAACTCAGATGAGACAAATATAGAATCAGTTTGGGAAACCTTAAAGGCTGCTCTCAGAGGAAAAGTTAGCTCATATTTAGAGACATAGAAAGACAGCTGAAATAATTCATAAAGAAATCTGATGTTGACAGGCAATTTGCGATTAATCCAACTTCAGAGCTGTACAAAGAGAAGGTTATCCCCCATTAGAGCACTTCGCTCTCGCACTGCAGTCTTAGAGTATTTAAAAGTAGAACGGGAGGGAGAGCCTTCAGTTTTCAGGCCCCTCTTCTGTGGAACCAGCTTCCAGTTTGGATTCGGGAGACAGACACTATCTCTACTTTTAAGATTAGGCTTAAAACATTCCATTTTGCTAAAGCATATAATTAGGGCTGGACCAGGTGACCCTGAATCCTTCTCTCACCCCAACGCAGCAGATGGCCGTCCCTCCCTGAGCCTGGTTCTGCTGGAGGTTTCTTCCTGTTAAAAGGGAGTTTTTCCTTCCCACTGTCGCCAAAGTGCTTGTGCTCATAGGGTCATTTGATTGTTGGATTTTTCTCTGTATGTATTATTGTAGGGTCCACCTTACAATATAAAGCACCTTGAGGCGACTGTTGTTGTGATTTGGCGCTATATATATAAAATCAAATTGAATTGAATTGAATTATCCAAAGTCAATTCCAACTCTCTTGAGATTGAGATATATTGAGATTAAAGGGGACAATCCATGAATGCAGTGATAAAACAAGTACTCTGAGGCTCTTCAGGTCATTAGTTCAGCAGAGGTTTGACACATCTGTTAGATCTCATTAAGGGTATCAATAATAGTAAATAAGACTGGCAACCTGTCCGGGGTGTACCCCACCTCTCGCCCTATGACAGCTGGGATAGGTCCCAGCGCCCCCCGTGACCCTGAAAAGGATAAGCAGAAGTGAATGGATGGATGGATAATAGTAAATAAATAAATAAATGAGTTCTATGAAAAAATATTCTCAGTCATTAAAAATGTTTAATCACTCTCTGTCTACAGGAGTTCTGACCAAGACTTTAACAGAAGCCTCAGTTTCAGTTAATCTTAAAAAAAGAGCCCAACAGAATGCAATTCTTATCAATCTATTTTGCTTTTAAATGTTGATGTTAAAATATTAAGAAAAGTCCCAGCAATGTAAGTAGAAGAATATCTCCCCTCAATAAAATCTGAAGACCAGACTTCCTACATGATGGCATTTATTCTCAGACATAATCCATCTGCTCAACATCATTTTTGCCCCATTGGAAGCAACAGACCCTGAAGTGGTACTTTTTTTGGATGTGGAAAAAGTGTTTCACAGAAATGAGGATAAACTGGGGTTTTGTAAGAACTGTACTTCCATCATAAGGCTTCTTTAGTCATCACGCTAAGCTTGTGTTCATAGAAATAGTCAGTACTCATACTTTCCACAATCCTGCACAATCCATCAAAAATGATCATTCTCGCCATCATTGTTCACACTCACAATTGAACCCTTAGCTTTAGTGCTGAAAGCAACAACACAGCTGCAGGGCAAAAGATGGGAAAATGTGGAGCACCATGTCTACCACCATAAAACTACTAGAATTAAGAAAGGCACTCTGCAGGTTTGAGAATCAGAATGCTTTTTAATTCCAGAAGAAATGATGTAAGTGTTAGCAAGATGGGAGGAGGTTTTGTTTTGTTTTATGCTTTACTACTGGGCAACAAATACAGAAAAAAAACACTTAGTTGGAAATATGAGCATGCATTAGATTTGTATCAAATGGAGTCCAGTTCTTGTCTAACATCCTCACTGCTGCCAACCTCAACAATGAAACGACATATGAAATCTCCTGCAAATAATTTCTTTTCTGCTAACTTAAGGTTTGTTGTTTTGTCATATTACTGCAGCATATTCCCACATCTACATGCGGAAGAATCAAATATTCTAGATAAACCAGCAAACCCAACTGTACCTATATTTTTTCACTCTGACTGCTCTCCACTCACTTAAATCAAACAAAAATGAGAGGCTGAGTTGGAAGTGCAGCTTTAGGACTCCTGGTGGGACAAAGTCAAATTGAAAGTTAATTATTCCTCATCCTGGACACATCTTAATATAATGCAATTTAAAGAGCTGCACAGAAATCATCAGAGCAAAGCTAAATTAGCCAAATGTTTTCCTGGCACTGATGAGGCGCACAATACCTGTGCCTCTGTCCTCACCCATGTAGCCCATACCATCTGGTAGTGTTCAAAAGTAACAGGATTTTGGAAGAACTTTTCCACAATCATGTCTGAAATCCTAGAGACTGAAAGCATACCCTGTTCATTCACTGCCATTTTGGAAGTTGCCTTGTACTACCCTGAGTTAAAACAACAACTGTTTTTATCATTTGCCCATTTGCTTGCCTGCAGATGTATCATCTTACGGTGGACGCCTTTTGGAAGATCAATTTAATGTCTTTTCTTAAACTGGAAATATTAAATTTTCTCTTAGAGGATCAACTAAGAAATATTACACCAAATGGCAGCCTTTCTTTCACATTGTGGTAAAAGGCTTACAGTTTGTTTTATCCAGCATTATTCAGTATTCTGTAAAACACCAAAATATTTTAAGTATATATGCTAACTGCATGCTTGGTATGCTATGATATATATTCATTTACAAGAGCAAACTAATTTGGGATGAGATGCTGTGTATTCATTGGGGATATCCTTTTTTGGTTATTTCCCTCAAAAAGCAAATATACAGTTATAAGAAAATACAAAATACAGTTTATTATACAGTTTTATACAGCATTGGCTGAAATAATATTTGTACAAGATATACCAAGAATGGTGCAAATTTTTAAATACTTACAAACAGTGATCAGCGATTGAGCTGTATGACTTCCTGCTCACTACAACACTTACTAGAATGGGATGTCTGCCTCAAAACTCAGAGTAGAAAGGGGTCATGTTATTGCAGACTAGAGCTGGGCGATATGAGATTTTTTCATATCATGATATGTTTTTTTCATTTCAGGCGATAACGATATATATCATGATATAAGCCAAATAACTATATTTGTAAGATTTAAATGTGCCGTTGCTCACAAGTAAAATGTGAAATAATCAGCAGCTTGTTTT
>NW_024582828.1:223568-225896 GCF_018398535.1 Haplochromis burtoni
ATAGCTTAATTTCTCTATCGAGTAAAAGTTATATCGCGATACATATCGTTATCGTTCTATCGCCCAGCTCTATTGCAGACATAGTGTGGCTTTTTTAGTTATTAATTAACTGCCTATCTCTTTGTGGAGATAATTTGGAGCTTAATGGGGAAAAAAAAGAAAAAAAAAGACCATTATATTTTGGTAATATACTCCAAGAATTTGAGACTAACATCCAGAAATAACATCTTCCACCATTACTGAAAAGAGCTCTCCAAATTATAAACATGGGTGTTAAATACCTGCTGCAATTGTCAGTCAGCAGTGATAAAATCAGCATATATATACATTTCCGCTTCCCTTTGCCTTATTTATTGTACTATGAATAGAAATGCTACATATTGTCAAAACATGTCATTGCATTCAGTGTACCTCTGTCTAGTCGTATGAGAAAACACAGTTTGAATACATACCCACTAGTTTTTCTAACCAAAATTTTAGTTGAATTCCCAGAGTAATAACTCACCGATTGGTCAAATAGGGAAAGTTTAAAAAAAAAATGCTTTAACACCACAGAAAAGTCAGTGTATGTGGGAGTAAAAGCTTATTTTACTTCCACTTTGGCCATAAAATTTAACAGAAAATCAGAACAGTGCATGCTGTTCTGGCTCTCACAGCTCACAGGGTCAATGCCAAGCTCATGTCTTCATTTCTTTTCTTTCTCTTCCCCTGTCCTCTCCTGAGTCATGCAGTCATCAGGTATTAGTCAGTCGGGCACATGTGGAGCATCAACATCCCTATACAGCCTGTGGACAGACAGGTCCTTTGGGTCCAGGACCAGAGAAAAATATAACCTGAGTTTTTACTTTAGTTCTATTTACAGATTTTGTTGCTTTTTTAAAGTTAAAACTCTTTAATAGTGTTCAACCTGGAAGGTGGTATGCTGCTTTCATACTTCCTTTAGCCATTTAACAGAGGAGCAAATGGCATGGTGATTTAAAAACCATGAAGTTTTTTTTAGGCTAGAAGACCAGCTTGAAAATAAACCTAACATTCTTATTAATAGGTACTGTTAATATGCTTCATGCATTCTTTTTCTTTCATGTGAATTCTAATGCATTAACCCTTTCAGTTTCATTTCGTTTTATTGTTAAATGTGGAAGGAAAGTGAACTTTATACGTTTAATATCATGTCTATGTTCTTCCAATTTTTGGAAAGTAGAAGTGCTAACAAGTGTCTAACCTGTCATGAGCAAAATGCACAGAAAAGTGCAGAGAACCTCCATAGTATCACTGTGAAATGACTAATGGGATTAATAAAGAAGACAACTTTAATTATTTGTTAATACACAAATCTAATCTGAAGAACTAATGAATTATCCACTTACATAGGTGACAGTGAGTGAGGAGTCCTGCAGTTTATTGGATGCTGGGGAAATGGGCCGGTGTAAAGACCTGAGAGGTTTTAAAAAATGCTAAGTGATATCTTGTATGGTGCTTTGACCAATCGTTGTGTGCCTTTTTAAAAGTCATCCAAGACGGGGAGGGAGTTAATGAACTGGCACCACAGTGTTCAAGGGTCACTGCCAAGGGATAAGAGTCATGCTGATATGAATTGAAAGAAGTGCTTCTAGGGTAAAACATGCTTGCATCACATCCTGACGTGTATTAGGCAGACTGAAAGCCCATGCCAACACTCTCTGCCGTTGACATGTAACATTTCCCTAGACATAACAGGAGATTGTTGCTTATTTTATGTAATAAGCTTCACGTCACATAAACAGGGATTTTAAGCTGTCCCCTGTCTACTCGGGGAAGTGATGGTACAGACTCAATGTGGGAAGAAGACAAGTCAGAAGAAGAGGTGTGATGCTCTGGGATATATTCTGATGGGAACCCACAAGTACAGGCATGAATGTGGGCATTCATTTGAAACACGCCACTAACTTAGACACTTAGACCTAAATGGCAGGGCCTCTTTGTGCTGTAGAATGTCAGCCATACTGCAGATATCAGAACATGACGGACTCATGAAAGTGTTATCCCAGACTCCAGATTCCTTAGATTTCTATCTGATAGGCTAAGACAAAGTTGTCAGTTTCTTTAAATGTTTGAAAAATTAGCTTTTCTGTATTTTTTCCCCCCCTTTTTTTCAATACGAGGACAAAAGGGAGAAAATGGTGAACTGAAAAAAAGAAGACAGCTCTGTCATTTCTGCATTAACAAGCCTCCGTTTGATTGAGTTTCCAAGTCACATCTAACAGGACTTAAAGGATTTGCCTTTGTCTTTTTCCTTGTAGGTAGTCATAATGTTTTATTATTCTGTAATTTGATTACAGAAAAAAAAAA
>NW_024582828.1:258895-277295 GCF_018398535.1 Haplochromis burtoni
GTACCGGTACGCCCATGGCAAAAAGTTAGTCTAGAGCCCTGAATGTGATGGCAGAGGCTGTATCAAGACTAATGTGATCTATTAGATGGTTTTTATATAGGTTAGAATTAAGATAATTTTTATTTTTCCAGTTAATGAGGACCATTTTCTGAAAAGTGCTTGAATTTCAGATGTGGTGCTTAAAAGTGCTTGAAAGTGTAACTGTATTTCATTCACCATAAATAACTATCTAATTGAATAGTTTTCTTATCAGATAGAGAAATAAAACGAGTCGCAAAATGTAGAGGCAAATTTCCCCGCCTGGGCTGCCTTGCGTTTCAACGTGTGACCCCGCCCCTTCCTCGGACAGTCGGGGATGAGTGCGCTAACATACCTGTAGGTTGCCGTTTTAATGAGTGTTTGATGGAAAACAACAATGGCGGAGTTTGCGCTCTCCAGTCGCATGATAGGTGAGTCCTAGTAAATAATTTTCCAGTACGTGTACGTTCCACATGCTATTTTTAAAAGATTATGATTATTATTTTGCTATCTGTTAAACTCGCTGGAGAAATGATTGAAATGTACTGAGTGTGATGCAGTATGGCAGCGCTATTATGGAATATGCTGTTAACTTAGCTAACATTACTTAGCAGTAATATGAGTTAATTTACTCAAGTGAAAGCTTTAAACATTAGCCTGATACATAACTAGCTAACTTAAGGCTTTCTGGTTAGCCCTCTGGGGTCAACGGACCCAGAATCTCCATTTCAACTTGGGTCGAACGTGTGGACTTCAAACTATATACCAGTTTTTAAATTGTGTTGATAGGCCACGTAAAACCGGTGTTTTTTGTGTTTAATAAAACAGTGGCCGTTTCCTCCGGGAAGAAACGGTAAAAATGGCGTTTTCTAAGGAAAGCGCTGGCAGACACGCTTTGCTTGTGAGTGAAAAACAACAGTTATTGGTGAAAAAAGAAAAAACACTCCTTCCCTATTGGTGGAAAAATGTACCATGTCAACCAATCAAAAAATGATATGGCAACATGTGGCATTTGGTTGTTTGGGAAGAGGGGGAAGTTTTAGGAGTGAGCGAAAGAGAGAGAGAGACAGTTTTGATATATGAGAGTTTTGTGACGTTTACCGTGTTTGGAAAAAGCCATCAAAGACAGATTACAGTGTAAACGCTGAGTGACACATCTGCTGATTTATCCCTGTGCTGTTCTCATCTGTGTTATAGTGGACACAAACTATTTTTTGGCGTTGCATAAATAATTTGTGTGCCTTCTTATTTGATGCAGAACACCTGATTGTTCTGCAAATAAATTTAAATGGTTATATAAAAAAAGTCTGAGCCTTGGCTGCATTTTTAGGTAAATAGTACCATATAACTTTGTTGTTTACAGAACTTGTGCATATTTTTAAAAATGTACAATTTCTATTTGCATTTCAAGTTATGAAAATGATTTGTTAAACATGCTTGTGGTTTTTACAGTTAAAAATTTCACTTTCTACTTCTAAAATATTGTCTGAATTTAGATAAATTGTGCTGATACAGTTTGTCAAAATGAGAAATTAACAGATTGGCAAGATAAAGGTGAAATATATAGGCCAAATCAAAAGTAGTCAAAAACGGCCAATTATACCCTGGACCCCAGATTTTTTGAGTATTTGAAATAATGGTAATATGAGTGATCCATATGGTCACAAAGAATAGCCACTTGTTTCTGTGCTACCAAAGTTCCCCGGCTTTCATTCAAAATGTGTTTATCGTCATCTGCACATTAAACTACTTAAACATTATAAATGTCTTCAAGCTCACACTGAGGCCTGTGGGCCACTATCAGCCACACATTTATGTGTTTTTGTATATGAATATTTCATACTTTAAGGCTGCCTGTTTATTTAAGGGAGATGAACAAAATACATTGGATTTGTACATAATAATATCACAGATGATAAATTAAATAGATTTTAAGTAGATGCTTGTGCATTCTTAAAGTCTTATATGTTGAATTGAACTATGTGATCTGTTCAAAGCCTCCCAGTCAGTGCTGTTCTCCATGCCTGTCTGACTGTACATGATGTTATTAACACAAACACTTTAAAGGTGATCATTTAGGACTTCAGCAATAATACAGACAGCAATGTAGTTAGCAATAAAACCGTTTTATTGGGAATTAACTTAAAAAACAAACAAACAACAAACAAATGCCTGTCTCCTATTTTTTGTCACACAGGAAAGAGGCATCAATTTCTGATGAGAAGACTTATGTATTTCTTTTTTTTTTTGGGGGGGGGGGGTCAACAGGAGATGATTATCTCTAACAAGTTGATTTGTTCACATTTTCACATCTTAATTTTTAAGTGAAATGTGCATTTTGAGTTTGTACACTATGTATATACGGTGACAGTTTCCTTTTGCAGTATTTTTGTGTGGTTTGTTTTTCTATTTCTTAACAAAAGGTGAACAAAGGTATTTAAGTTCACCTAGGATGATTTGTTTTAATTTTCACATGGTTTTACTGAGGTGATGTGAATTGAAACATGCATTCTTTTTGGGGGTCGGCAGTGGCAGCATGTGCTGGAAAAGCTTGAAAAGGGACATTGAAAGTGCTTAAAAAGTGCTTGAATTTGACCCTGAAAAAGGCGTATGAACCCTGACTTGCTCATCAGAGGTTATATGATGTTGGGGTTTTCTCAGTTTTTTGTGGGTTCTTCGCCTTAAACCATAAATCACCTTGAGGCAACTTTTGTTACATTGTACAACTTTCCTCTTTATCATTAACCCCATGTTACCATTTTACATAAAATGATCTTGTGCCTTTTCCCCCTAATGTCCCATGTTCTCTTTTCTGTCATTTCCTGTCAGCGAAAACTTGGACTTACTGCAAGCAGTGTAAAAACAACTAATGCAATATGATAATTCCAAATGTCACCTAAAAAGTGTAACATATTTCTTTCTAATAAACTTGTTTCACATACATGTGGGCTATTTCTTTAAGATTTTTGTGGCACTGATAAAGTAAATAAACTGATAAACAGCTCGCCTATTTTCCAAAGAATAACAAAGGTGCAGTCCCTGCTGTGAAACGTAAACAGTTAATGTGGACAGTAAATCATTCTTCATAGTGGATCTGTTCTCTCACACAAAGAGCAGTAATAATGAGTCTGAGCCTGGCTTTGTGGCGTGCTCGGTGTGGTGAGGAGGAAGAGAAAAGAAATCAAGTCCTCGCCCTTAATTCATTTTACGGATGTGCCGCTGTATAGAGTGCAAAATGGACCAATACAAAATGAAGAATACACACTATTTGTTACAATTAGTGAGAAGCATGTAGCACAAAAACACAATTAACACAAATCGAAAGCTGCGTTCACTGCTGTTGTCAATGGGCTTTTCTTTGCCTACAAAGGCTAAACAAAGCATATTGATGAAAAAGAGATGGTTGTTAGATCTGACACTCATTACGCGCATGAGTCGGAGACAGAAAGAGGCAGTGCAGGAGAAAATGAGGCAAATCGTCGGAGAGAGAAAGCAAATGGTTTATGCTCTTCATTATGATTTTCTGTTAACAGCTTCTGCTTCATTGAAGAGCGTCTGTGTGGTGACGGCCTTTTGTTTCACCAGCTGTTTTGGAGCGTAAAAACACCTTTTTACCTCACCTAAAGGGAAGTGAAAGGAGAGTGTCAGCAGCACAGAGAAATTACACAGAGTCGGATTCAAACATCGCATAAGTGGTATCGCTGAAAAACACACCTGCTGTCGCCCGACACCTATATTACAAGCAGTTGCATGTACCATAAAATCTCAAGTGAAAGCTGGAATTTAAAGTTAAACTGACATGAACAATTTTAAAATGAAAGTTTACAGTATAAACATTCATATTCCCACCTGGTTAATGCACTTTCCAGACTTTAATCGAGACACAGGCTGTTCTGTTATCTTGGTCACTTTAAGTTTAAGCAAATGACAATAAACCTTTTACTTCCTCATATAGTTGCCTGCTGCTCTGTGCAGAAGTCCTATGTACGTTACACACTTCACCTACAGCAGGCCTTGTAAGCATTAATAAAATATAACCTGCAGCACAGCTTTCCAGCGGAAACAAAAGAAGAAAAACTGCATGGAAATATCCACAAAGATACACCCTGAGATGTAAATACACGTGTGTGTTAACCAGCTGTCATTTCCAAGGCACTGACGCTCCAAATGAAATCATTATCTCATGATCAAAACATCGTCTGACAAAGGAAGAAAAACACAGGTTAATAAGAGCAGCCGTGCTGTGGGATCCGCCATGCTGACATTTAAAATGAGTGATGACAGAAAGTTAGTGGGTTGTCATGTTCAAGTACAGATGTGAAGCATCTCAATGGGCCCCTTGCAAAATGTTTTTATAGCATCATTGAAAACATGGGTTTTAGAAAGTGTATTTAAGCAGTGACTCTGTCCCCAGTGTTCACAAAAAAGGCACTAATTGCACTGCTATCTCTAGCAGCTTATTTACTTGTGAATTTGTAGCACTTAAGTCTTGATGGAAATTTTATTTGATTGATTTTATCATCTTACAAGAGAAGAATACTGCATTTGTGCATGATTATTTTCCTTACTGACAGTATGCACTGTATGTATGCCTGATCTGTTACAGTGAGCGTTATGAGTGACTTGCTTTTGTTTTTTTCGATTTCCTTATCCTTCATCAGAAGTTCTTCAATTGAGATATGAAAAATAGTGAGAGTGTTTTTGTTGTTTCTTTTGTTTTTAGTGAATGAAAATTTCTAAGAATGATTTGGTGATTATGAAGGGGAGTTTCTGATTTCTTCCTCCAACACAGCAAAAAAAACACTAGAGAAAAAGCCTCTCTGAGTCTCCAGCTGAGGGATAATCTTAATTGTTCCCCTGCCCAGGAGTGAGACTATTTCCTTCTCCTGCAGTGTTGAATTGTGGGATTGTGGAAGCTCAAGCATAACCCCTCCACAGTCCATATGCATTTTTCCCTATAATTCAGTCACCCTTTTCTGTTATTTTCATTTTGTTGGGCATACTTGTCACTCACTTGCAGCAAACTCAATGTTTTGTTACTGAAAAAAAATCTGTATCCAAGGGTCATTAGTCAACCATAATCATTATGTTACTATCAGGCAGACTTTTTCTGTAGAATAGTCATCAAAAATGGGAATTGTGCAAGTTTTCCTTTTATATCACACAGCAGAAAACTTGAAGAATGGTGTGTGAGTTTGTGGCTTGACATTTCCCTCTTGTATCCAGCCTAGTATACGCCCCAACTGTGTCTTTGTTAATTTGAAAGTTCACACTATGATGGATAACACCAGGAAGTCCATTTTTTCATTGTTGTTAGTTTTTACCTCTCTTTGTATTTACGTGTAATTCACATTTCAAATCTGCCGTGTCCGAGCCAACACAACAATCAAATGTTGTTGTAATGACTGAGCTACAACAAATTCAGTTTTATCTACATAGCACCAAATCACAACAGTCACTCCAAGGCACTTTATATTGTAAGTTAAACAAAGACCCATTTGAGCAAACACTTGGAAACAGTGGGAAAGAAAAACAGGAAGAAACCACTGGCTGAACAAGGCTCAAAGATGGCAGCCATGATCTGAATGATGGGATAAATGATTTTGTGGCAGTGGTATAGAGCCCCAAATTATTAGCTGTGTGCTGTTGTACAGTATTTATGTCCAGACTTTTATTTCAGTCATTTATGTATTTGTCTGATGACTAGTCAAAGTGGTGGACCCAACACAGACACAAAACACTCACTGATAGTGGTTACAGGCTGAGCTCCTGAGTGGAGGTGTTAATAGAAGGGATGTACCAATCTGATATACAGTCCGATCCTGGCCCAAATTACTGGATCGGATATTGGGATGAAATAAGAAATGTAACCTGACCCATTAAATGTCAAAAAAGCGCTTCACAAAACTTGCGACATCGCATGGTCTCACACATGTTGTTGTGTTTGAGACCTGTTGGCATGTCAGCGGTGTGGAGTTACTTCAGAAAAAAAAGAGCAAGACCGCAGAGTCTGACTTATGCAATGCAAATGTTTCATGATGGCAGCAGTGTTGGGAACTTTAACACCACTAACATAATTAAACACTTGCAGAAACACTAAGGAAAGGAATACATGGAATTTATCCAGGCCTCCAATGCTGAGAACAAAAAAGGTACTGTATCAACAAGCACTTTTGGAAACCATTCAGAAGCGTGAGAAACTCACTCCAGAAAGCAACAAAGCAAAGCTGATAACAGAGAAAATTGTTGATTTTATAGTGCTTGATGACCATACCCTTTCTGCTGTGGAAAATGCTGGTTTTCAAGGCTTAATGGAGCATTTGGTGTTGCCAAACTGCCATTTCATCTCCAAGCAAGCTATCCCAGAGATGTACAAGCAGGTGTCTAATTTCCTCTCTGAATGTTTGGAAAGTATTCCCACGTTAAACTTAACAACTGATATTGGGATCTTGGACGTCTGTCCATCGTCATTTCTAAGTCTGACTACACAATTGACAGACTCAAGTTTTACTTTTACACTATAAAAAAGCAGTGTTGCAGACTAAACAGTTTCATGGTTAGCACTCAGGAGAGTCCATCTCTACAGCTATGGAGGAAATGTTGGAAAGAAAAATTTCGAAGAATTAAATCTACGTTATTTTGCAAGACAATGCCAGCAAAGGTAATGGATCAGCAAGGAGTTACAAGTTTGGGATGCTTTGAGCACACGTTGCAAGTCGTGGTGAATGAGGGACTGCTAGCACCAATGTAGTGGATGTGACGCTGTGGTAGTTGGAAGAAAAATAGTGGGTCACCCTCAACACAAGCATATTCACGTTTAGAGGACATTTGAATGGAGCTGAATATGCCACCAAGAGGAGAGTGTGTGTGTCAGAAACGGTGACGTCATTCTAGATTAGATAGACTTGTCGTTCAGTAGATACACCACCAGTGCATATTAGAAAATATGCTGCCTGGCTCAAAATAGTACAGCAAAGTATGTTGAGATCCATAAAATGGACATGGAATAAAGAGCAAGAATGATGGCCCAAGTTTAATCACCCTACCTGATGATACATTTAATATTATCATTTGGCTATTCTTATAATTTCAGGGACTTCACAAGTGCAGAAACCTCAAAACAATCAAAAGCTACTTTAATGGTAGAGGTATGGAACATGGACGAGGTTTTGAGGAGAACTACTCATGAAAGAATAAAGTTACGTTGAAAGCAAGCACACCATTGTTTTTCTTGTGACATTACCAATAAATTTGATGTGTCACATGGCCCTCTTTCTATTGAAAAAACAAAAGTTGTATCCAAGATGGCTGACTTCTAAATGGCCACCATGGTCCCCACCCATCTTGAGGAGTTTGCCCCCTCACATATACTAATGTGCCACAAACAGGACTTTAATATCACCAACCATTCCCATTTTATTACGGTGTATCCATATAAATGGCCCACCCTGTACATTAGATTCATCAGAGTGACATAATGTTTGGCATTCTTGGAGTCAGCAAAGAAGACTCCTCGGGTGGAATCTACAAGCCCAAGAGACTTGAAAGTGTTTTGGATAAAATCCCGAAGGAAAACACTGTAAATCCTGTGCCTCAGTGAGCCAACCATTCAGCGTTCAGACAATCCACTGCTGTACTGGAAAGTCAACCAACCTCTATTGCCCACTCTGGTTTCTACAGCAGCTAAATTTCTCTGTGCACCTACAACAAGTGTGGAGAGTGAGAGACTCTTCAGTACAGCCTCTATTGTTATTGATGAAAGGAGAAGCAGCCTGACAGCTGAGAAGGCTGAAATGCAGATCTTTCTAAAGAAAAACCTCCCTCTCATGTTGAAGTGGACATGTTACAAAAGGGTTATTAAAAGAATGAGCTTTTTTTTTTCATTCGAGTTTGGGCAGCTAACGTTTTATCATAAAAAAGTGGTATCGTGCCATTCCTAGTTAATAGCATAGGGACTGGGCAGGTAGTGAGCTGAAGAGTGGACAGACGGAAATCGGCCGAAAGGGGAAGAGGAATCAAGAGGGTGTTCTCAAATAAACAGAAGCCTGAGACACATACCAGAGGAACCAGTACAAGGTTGAAATCACCAGAATGCTAAAGACAACTTAAACTAAACTGTCAAAGGAGCTTGCAAAGAAAAGTGTCTGGACTTCTTTAAGTTATGTGAAGACGTTTCACCTCTCATCCGAGAAGCTTCTTCAGTTCTGAGGTCAAATGGTGGAGAGTCCCAGATATAAACCTAGTGGGAGTAACCCCCCACAGAGGGACAAAAGGACCCCCTGATGATCCTCTAATCGCCTGAGCCAAGGTGTGAAACTGGGTGTGGGTCCCAATCAGCCAGAGTTTCGGGTGAGTTCATTGTGAAACCTGGCCCCACCTTATCATGCGAATTCCTGAGGTCAGATGGCCCAGGATGTGAGTGGGCGTTAAGGCGTCTGGGAAGGGATCTCAAAACTGGATTATAGATGGCAGAGAGTTGGTGTCGTAAACCACCGCCTCTGTTCAAAGATGGTCGCTCACAGTGGACATAGATGGCTTCTTTCACTCCTCTTTCAAACCATCTGTCCTCTCTGTCCAAAATGTGAACATTGGCATCCTCGAAAGAGTGTCCTTTATCCTTAAGATGCAGATGGACTGCTGAGTCTTGTCCTGTGGAGGTGGCTCTTCTGTGTTGTGCCATGCGCTTGTGAAGTGGCTGTTTGGTCTCTCCAATGTAGAGGTCTGGGCATTCCTCGCTGCACTGTACAGCATACACCACATTGTTAAGTCTGTGTTTTGGCGTTTTGTCTTTCGGGTGAACCAGTTTTTGTCTGAGCGTGTTTTTTCTCAATGGGCCCCTTGCAAAATGTTTTTATACCTTTCCAATTCCTCCATGTAAAGGTTGGCTACAATAGGTGTCACCTATTGTAGCCAACCTTTACATGGAGGAAGTGGAAAGGAAGGCTCTTGGCTCTTTCAAAGGAAGAGTACCCAGCCACTGGTACAGATATGTAGACGACACCTGGGTCAAAATCAAGACACAAGAAGTGGAATCCTTCACTGCGCACATTAACGCTGTGGATAAAAACATCAAGTTCACCAGGGAAGACACAAAGGACGACTGTTTGCCTTTCCTGGACTGCGCTGTGCACATTGAAGAGAACGGCAACCTCAACATCGAAGTTTACCGGAAGCCCACACACACGGACCAGTACCTCCTCTTTGACTCCCATCACCCTCTGGAACACAAACTTGGAGTAATTAGGACCCTACACCACCGGGCAGAACATGTTCCCTCTAAGCCTGAAGGAAAAAAGAAGGAACACACACATGTAAAGGAAGCACTCAAAACGTGCGGCTATCCTAAATGGGCGTTCTTAAAGTCAGCAAAGAGGCACAGAAAAGAAGACCAGACACCAGCGAGGGAGGATAAGAAGGACAGACGCAACAACATTGTCATCCCCTATGTAGCCGGTGTATCAGAGAAACTCAGGAGAGTTTTCTCCAAGCATGACATCCCGGTGCATTTCAGACCCAGCAACACGCTCAGACAAAAACTGGTTCACCCGAAAGACAAAACGCCAAAACACAGACTTAACAATGTGGTGTATGCTGTACAGTGCAGCGAGGAATGCCCACTTCACAAGCGCATGGCACAACACAGAAGAGCCACCTCCACAGGACAAGACTCAGCAGTCCATCTGCATCTTAAGGATAAAGGACACTCTTTCGAGGATGCCAATGTTCACATTTTGGACAGAGAGGACAGATGGTTTGAAAGAGGAGTGAAAGAAGCCATCTATGTCCACTGTGAGCGACCATCTTTGAACAGAGGCGGGGTTTACGACACCAACTCTCTGCCATCTATAATCCAGTTTTGAGATCCCTTCCCAGACGCCTTAACGCCCACTCACATCCTGGGCCATCTGATCTCAGGAATTCGCATGATAAGGTGGGGCCAGGTTTCACAATGAACTCACCCGAAACTCTGGCTGATTGGGACCCACACCCAGTTTCACACCTTGGCTCAGGCGATTAGAGGATCATCAGGGGGTCCTTTTGTCCCTCTGTGGGGGGTTACTCCCACTAGGTTTATATCTGGGACTCTCCACCATTTGACCTTAGAACTGAAGAAGCTTCTCGGATGAGAGGTGAAACGTCTTCAAGTAACTTAAAGAAGTCCAGACGCTTTTCTTTGCAAGCTCCTTTGACTACGATGACCTGGATGACTGAGAACCTTCACAGACTTAAACTAAACTGGTTACCACATCACTACAATGTAATAATCTGGCAATCAATGAATGAGTCCTTTTAATCAGGCAGTGATCAATGGATGTTGCAGGTGTGCCAGCTAGAGGCCAGACTGGATAGAGAGCACTCCCTCCTGGAGGACATCACACAGCTGGAA
Source organism: Haplochromis burtoni (assembly GCF_018398535.1). Lineage (NCBI taxonomy): Eukaryota > Metazoa > Chordata > Actinopteri > Cichliformes > Cichlidae > Haplochromis > Haplochromis burtoni. Next base: position 269,301 of record NW_024582828.1, read on the forward strand.
AGACCTGTCTGTATTCACATGCTCACAAAAAATGGGTAAAAGGGGGAGAGAAAGACAAGATGAGAAAGAGGAAGAAAATAAAGAAGAAATGAGAAGGATAGTCCTGTTAGAGGAGGATAAAAGGGGGAAATCTAGGAGCTGACAGGCACTGATTGACAGCCTGGCTCTAATGGATATCTACTCCCTTTTCAGAGCACAATCAGGTGAGGAGAGTGTGAATCATGCAGAACCCAGAGGTTCAGAGGCTACCTTCAGGTCCTGAACACAGGTACTTTCATGCAACAGAGCACAAAAGCAATGTTGGAGGGAATGAAACTTGTCCATTACAAGTCATGGTTGTACATAAGGCATTGTAAAAGGTACCTTTTAAAGTGAGCTGAATGGTTCCCAGTATTCCTGGGTTTTAGTCAGACTTCTACACAGAGATCAGTCCAGAAAAGCAATACTGCAACATCACAAATCATGCTCATGACTTCTTTTTTGGTTAGACTTCCTACTAGTATTAGATATTTAACACAAGGTATTAAAATCTAGGTCGATATGTAATCATTGATGTCACTCATGTATCTGAAATGAGTTTAAAAAATATCTGAATTGTCTGAGTCATGTCCACTTTTGAATAACTAATGTGTTCTTGTACAATCTAACAGGTCCAATTGTACACATAAGTGGGTCTGTATGGCAGACTTTTGTTGTAATGAAGAATTCCTTCTCTGCGCTCCACCTAGGCTGTCAGATGTATCCAGAGAACAGTTGCCTTTCCTCCAAGACCTCACAGTGCCCATCAATTTCTAACAGAAGAGTTTGCCCTGATGTCACAACATCGATTTTCCTTAAGCTCTCTCTCTTTGATCTGAACTGCCATGTTGCTCTCAGAAACAAACACTTGAATAATACCTGCATTTTTATATTGGATTATGTTGGTTAGTATGTTACCCACTCCCTCAAGAGGTGTGCTCATTTTTGATCACCTAATTTGCACTGCTTATGGTGGATGGCTTGCATTCATACATTTATGGATTAAAAAAAAAAGCATCCCAATAGCAGTGTGCTTGTGGCCTCTGTAATATGTACATGACTGAAAAAAATGTGGACAGTTTTAACACAGACTTTCTGTATAGTACAAAGCACTATGAGCTGCTTCCAGATATGAATTTACTTTTTAGATGAATGCCTAATGTGTTTGGAAATGTGAGATTGCTTGTAATGTGTTTATATGAGTTACACTACAGTCTCCTCAGTTCTCCTGCTTAATATGAAGCTTTGTGTCTTCATTTAGAGTAGACTAGAGGATGGAAACCTGCAGTAAATCTGTAATTGACTACAGATTAAATAAAGTGTAACCTTTCATACACATGCATTTCAGGCTTTAGCATTCTTGGCTCAGCATTCATTTTTTGATGAGTTGATGTCATCCATTGACCAGTTGAAATTGTGAATGCTTTGCTTTACTTGTGATTACGAGCTGAGTGTCCAAACACCAGCACAGATGGCAGCAAACTAAAATGCATCTGTTCAAATGTATCTGCACATTCCGCCAGCCAACCAAATCATGTCGTGATTGGCAGCCATCAAAAATCTTCTGGTATAATTCTGGCTGGATGTTTGACCATTTTTCTTGTCAGAGTTCCTTTAAATTGCTTTGTTTCCTGTCATTTACCCAGCTTTTCAGTGTAGTCCACATATTTTCAACATGGTTAAAATCAGGGCTTTGGGAAAGCCTTTCAAGAAGCCTAAGGTTCTCAGTCATCCAGGTCATCATAGTCCAAGTCTAACATTTCACCTCTCATCTGAGAAGCTTCTTTAGTGGTAAGAGCAATTTGTGGAGAGTCCCAGATTTTAAGCCCTATGGAAGTGTCCCCAAGAGGGTCATGGACCCCCTATTGATCTTCTACCTAATCACACAAGCCAAGGTGTGAAAAGGGGTGTGGGTCACAATCAGCCAAGGTTTCGGGTGAACCCATTGTGAAGCCTAGCCCCACCCTATCATGTGATTTCTTGAGGTCAGATGGCCCAGGATGTGAGTGAGAGTTAAGGTGTCTGTGGATGGATTTCAAAACTGGATTATAGATGGCAGACAGTTTGTGTCATAAACCACCGCCTCTGTTCAAAGATGGTCGCTCACAGCGGACATACATTGCTTCTTTCACTCCTCTTACAAACCATCTGTCTTCTCTGTCCAAAATGTGAACATTGGCATCCTCGAAAGATTGACCTTTGTTCTTTAGGTACAGATGGACTGCTGAGTCTTGTCACATCGAGGTGGCTCTTCTGTGTTGTGCCATGCGTTTATGAAGTCCACTTCAAAAATGTCTTCAAGGAAACTTAAAGAAGTCCAGATGCTTTTCTTTCCAAGGTCCTTAGACCTTTCCAGAAGCCAAATGATAGCCTGCTTTATCCATTTAAAACATAGTTTTGATGTGTGTTTGGGATAACCGTCCTGTTCGAAAACTGAGCTGTGTCAAGTTTCAACCATCTAGCTGTAGATTTGAGGGTAAGTTGAATCATTTGTAGGTAGTCCTCATTATTCAATCCACTTTGTGCAGTACTACTAGCAGCAAAACAGCCCCAGAGGTTTGATCCCATGATGATTTACAGCTGGCAAAATGGCCATAAAGCTCAATCTTTGACTCATGTGACCAAAATTTTTCTCGAGAAGGCATTTAGCTTGTCCATGTAAACAGTTGGAGCAGGTCCTTCTTTGTTGGTTGGCACCTTCTCATTTCATAAAAATGTAAAACACCTCACTGTGGACAATGATGCTGGTGTTCCAGTGGTTTTCAGGCTTGAGTCCTGGTGGTTCCTGGGTTGATCCTGAATAATTCTCTCATCTGAGGGTGACAACTGAGGTCTTCTCCCCGACCTTGGCAGTGTGGTGGCGACATATCTAAATAATTTGAACTGTTTAATCTGATGATCCTGGAATCTGCAGTTGTTTAGAAATGACCCAAAAAGCTCTGACCTCAACCCTATTGAGAATGTGTGTTCTACACTTAAAAGCCCACTCTGTGCCAGGACATTTTACAAAATATTAGCACAAATGTATGTATACTTTTGACCCCTGTGTGGATTAGAAAAGATCCAAAATAAATTCAAACTTGTGCACCCAATTCTTGTTTTTTTAAGTCATTAAACATGTATGCAATACAATCATTCCACCAAAGAAATCACCCATGATGTCTATATGCCAAAGCCCTCTATCTCTCATATATATATATAGATAGATAGATAGATAGATAGATAGATAGACAGATAGATAGATAGAACAGATAGATAGATAGATAGATAGATAGAGATAGAGAGAGAGATAGATAGATAGATAGATAGATAGATAGATAGATAGATAGATAGATAGATAGATAGATAGATAGATAGATAGATAGATAGATAGATAGATAGATAGATAGATAGACAGACAGACATCATGGGTGATTTCTTTGGTGGAATGATTGTATTGCATACATGTTTAATGACTTAAAAAAACAAGAATTGGGTGCACAAGTTTGAATTTATTTTGGATCTTTTCTAATCCACACAGGGGTCAAAAGTATACATACATTTGTGCTAATATTTTGTAAAATGTCCTGGCACAGAGTGGGCTTTTAAGTGTAGAACACACATTCTCAATAGGGTTGAGGTCAGAGCTTTTTGGGTCATTTCTAAACAACTGCAGATTCCAGGATCATCAGATTAAACAGTTCAAATTATTTAGATATGTCGCCACCACACTGCCAAGGTCGGGGAGAAGACCTCAGTTGTCACCCTCAGATGAGAGAATTATTCAGGATCAACCCAGGAACCACCAGGACTCAAGCCTGAAAACCACTGGAACACCAGCATCATTGTCCACAGTGAGGTGTTTTACATTTTTATGAAATGAGAAGGTGCCAACCAACAAAGAAGGACCTGCTCCAACTGTTTACATGGACAAGCTAAATGCCTTCTCGAGAAAAATTTTGGTCACATGAGTCAAAGATTGAGCTTTTATGGCCATTTTGCCAGCTGTCAATCATCATGGGATCAAACCTCTGGGGCTGTTTTGCTGCTAGTAGTACTGCACAAAGTGGATTGAATAATGAGGACTACCTACAAATGATTCAACTTACCCTCAAATCTACAGCTAGATGGTTGAAACTTGACACAGCTCAGTTTTCGAACAGGACGGTTATCCCAAACACACATCAAAACTATGTTTTAAATGGATAAAGCAGGCTATCATTTGGCTTCTGGAAAGGTCTAAGGACCTTGGAAAGAAAAGCATCTGGACTTCTTTAAGTTTCCTTGAAGACATTTTTGAAGTGGACTTCATAAACGCATGGCACAACACAGAAGAGCCACCTCGATGACAAGACTCAGCAGTCCATCTGCATCTAAAGGACAAAGGTCACTCTTTCGAGGATGCCAATGTTCACATTTTGGACAGAGAAGACAGATGGTTTGAAAGAGGAGTGAAAGAAGCCATCTATGTCCACTGTGAGCGACCATCTTTGAACAGAGGCGGTGGTTTATGACACAAACTGTCTGCCATCTATAATCCAGTTTTGAAATCCATCCACAGACACCTTAACTCTCACTCACATCCTGGGCCATCTGACCTCAAGAAATCACATGATAGGGTGGGGCTAGGCTTCACAATGGGTTCACCCGAAACCTTGGCTGATTGTGACCCACACCCCTTTTCACACCTTGGCTTGTGTGATTAGGTAGAAGATCAATAGGGGGTCCATGACCCTCTTGGGGACACTTCCATAGGGCTTAAAATCTGGGACTCTCCACAAATTGCTCTTACCACTAAAGAAGCTTCTCAGATGAGAGGTGAAATGTTAGACTTGGACTATGATGACCTGGATGACTGAGAACCTTAGGCTTCTTGAAAGGCTTTCCCAAAGCCCTGATTTTAACCATGTTGAAAATATGTGGACTACACTGAAAAGCTGGGTAAATGACAGGAAACAAAGCAATTTAAAGGAACTCTGACAAGAAAAATGGTCAAACATCCAGCCAGAATTATACCAGAAGATTTTTGATGGCTGCCAATCACGACATGATTTGGTTGGCTGGCGGAATGTGCAGATACATCTGTAACTAGAGATGGACCGATCCGATATTACGTATCGGTATCGGTCCGATACTGACCTAAATTACTGGATCGGATATCGGAGAAAAATAAAAAATGTAATCCGATCCATTAAATATCACGAAAGCACCTCACAAAACTTGCAACACGCCGTAACTCACCTCAGAACGTTAGCACGTCGGAGCAGTATGCATCACGTGATAGAGTGGCTGTGGCATGCGGGACCTGTGGTCTGGATAGCATTTGGAGCTTCGCTAGCAACCTGGCATTTCATCTCCGACAAAGTTATCCCCGAGAGAAGTAAAGCAAGTGTGTAAGTCCATCTCTGAATGTTTGTAAAGCATTCCTGCGTTAAGCTTAACGAGCGACTGCCTCTCGCTCGCCGGCTGCTACTTCAATCGTGAAACTGCTAATGATCAGCTGATCGGCTTTTCTGTCGCGAGTCTCTCTTGTTTGTTTTTGGTCCACTTTGCGCCAGAAAGAGGAAACCAGCGGCTGAACAACAGCAGCACGTTTAAGCTTGATAAGCTGTTGTTAGAATTTATTTAATATTACTTTCTACTCAGGATCTTTTTCTACGTAGCTGACGCTGGTAACTGTGCAGGGGCGGATCTAGCAAAGTTTAGCCAGGGGGGGCCGATAGGGCATTAACAGGGAAAAGGGGGCACAAAGACATACTTTTCTTTCTTATTCTCATTTAAAATGTCTAGCTTTTAATAAATAATTATCTGACACCCAAAGTTTTAATTTGATGTAAAATGAATAGAAGTCAATTACTGTATATAGTGACTATTAAGTCTAATATATATACCCTAGTAAGCTATAGTACTTTTTCCTTTGGGAAGGTACCATCTGTGCAGTCTGCAATTTTGTTGAAGAAAGATGTTGAATCTATTTAATATTTCTTGAAAAATAATTGATTTCTGTGCATTTTTTTCCACACTGCATCAAATTAAGGTTGATTACGTCGATTAAGCATCATGAGGTGGAGCGTGAGGGGTGGTTCCCTATTTTTTATTTATTTATTTTTGTTGTTGCTGGGAGTTGGAACCCTATTAGTTAGGTTGCTTAATATTTACGCTAAGTACTCTTTAAAATACCAGAATAGGGAGGATGGTGGAGGTTTAAGTTTATTAGATTGATCAGTATTGCTGAACTATGAAATATTTTTTTTTGCATACAGGTATAATAGAATAGCTTTAGTGTTTTGTTTTAAACTTGAGTATGAACTTATACAAAATGCAGCAAGATATTAAAAAAAAGTTTTGTTGATTAAAAAACACTATATCGGATTCATATCGGTATCGGCAGATATCCAAATTCATGATATCGGTATCGGTATCGGACATAAAAAAGTGGTATCGTGCCATCTCTAGTCACTACCAGATGTGCAGAATCATGGAATGTTTGACAATATACTGTTGCTGGTGTTTGGACACTCAGCTCGTAATCACAAGTAAAGCAAAGCATTCACAATTTCAACTGGTCAATGGATGACATCAACTCATCAAAAAATGAATGCTGAGCCAAGAATGCTAAAGCCTGAAATGCATGTGTATGAAAGGTTACACTTTATTTAATCTGTAGTCAATTACAGATTTACTGCAGGTTTCCATCCTCTAGTCTACTCTAAATGAAGACACAAAGCTTCATATTAAGCAGGAGAACTGAGGAGACTGTAGTGTAACTCATATAAACACATTACAAGCAATCTCACATTTCCAAACACATTAGGCATTCATCTAAAAAGTAAATTCATATCTGGAAGCAGCTCATAGTGCTTTGTACTATACAGAAAGTCTGTGTTAAAACTGTCCACATTTTTTTCAGTCATGTACATATTACAGAGGCCACAAGCACACTGCTATTGGGATGCTTTTTTTTTTAATCCATAAATGTATGAATCAGAATCAGAATCAGAATACTTTATTGATCCCTGGGGGAAATTATTTTTTGTTACAGTGCTCCATTATAAACCAACATTAAGACAAGACAGACAATACACTAACTAAGAATAGTACAATATATACATATATATACATACATACATACATACATAAGTCACTCATAAATAAATAGCTGAAAAAGAAACATGTGGTAGTTATAGCAGTAAACAGTGTGTTAAGTTGTACAGGGAGCCACAGGCAGGAGTGAGTTCCTGTGTCGGTCAGTGGTGCTTTTTGGTCATCTCAGTCTCTCACTGAACGTGCTCCTGTGACTGGCCAGCACGTCATGGAGTGGGTGGGAGGAATTATCCAACATTGTCTTTATCTTGGACAACATTCGCCTCTCCGAGACCACCTTAAGAGAGTCCAGCTCCATCCCTACAACATTGCTGGCCTTGCGGATCAGTTTGAGTCTGTTAGTATCAGCAACCCTCAATCTACTCCCCCAGCATGCAACAGCATAGAGGATTGCACTGGCCACAACAGACTCGTAGAAAATCCTGAGCATTTTCTGGCAGATGTTGAAGGACCTCAGTCGCCTCAAAAAATAGAGACGACTCTGGCCCTTCCTGTAAAGTGCTGTGGTGTTTTTAGCCCAGTCCAGTTTATTGTCAATGTGTACTCCAAGGTATTTATAGTCCTCCACAATGTCAACACTGACCCCCTGGATTGAAACAGGGGTCAAGTGTTTCCTGGTCTTCCTGAAGTCCACGATCAGTTCCTTGGTCTTTGCCACGTTGAGCTGCAGATGATTCTGCTCACACCACGTGACAAAGGAGTCGACCACAGCCCGGTACTCTGTCTCATCATCCCTGCTGATGCATCCAACCACCGCAGAGTCATCAGAAAACTTCTGAAGATGGCAGGTCTCTGTGCAGTGGCTGAAGTCTGTGGTGTAGAGGGTGAAGAGGAAGGGGGAGAGGACAGTCCCCTGTGGTGCCCCTGTGTTGCTGATCCACATCTCTTCTCATT
>NW_024582828.1:277320-295173 GCF_018398535.1 Haplochromis burtoni
TTGCTGAATATGGTAATGCTAGTAAAGTGAATTGAGAGAGATGCAGGTTTAACTTGAGTGAGAGAAACACAGAGAGAGTGTGAGAGAGCGACTGAAGGAGGGAGAACAGGACTTCCAGATTCAGGAATAAGAAGAGGAAAGAGAAAGCGGCACAATAAATAGAAGAGAACGCTTGAGAAAGAGAGAGAGAGACCGAGAGAGGGAGCATACCAAAATGGTATGCGGGGGAGAGACCCTGGGTAAAAAGGGAGAGAAAGGGAGAGAGCGAGAGCAGGAGATCCAAGTGAGAGAGCTGCAGAGAGAGAGGGAGGGAGAGACAGGCTGCATGTGAGAAGCAGCGTGAGCGAGTAGAAGCAGAATAGCATTCAGCTCCTGTTCACCACAGAAGACGACTCAACAACTTAATGGCACTCTCCTGGAAAGCTGAAAACACACGGAGCCTCTTCAGTCTGCTGATGGGAGAGAGAGAAGAAGTTTGCTTTCCTCCTCCTCCTTCTCTTCCTTCTGCTTCTTTTTTAGTTTTTTTTTCCTTTTTGGAAAGTGACAAGATATGGAAATGTGCAGAATGAATGATCAAGGTCTGTGAAGGAAGGAGATCTGTGTTTATTCATGAAGGATTTGAAGAGTGACTGACATTTTCCACTGAGGGCTTATGCAAGTACAAGGAGGAAAAATGTAAGGAATATTTAATTCTCTGGAGGTCTGACATTGTTCTTAGTTACAGTGAACAAGGAATACTTTCTTACTATGAGTCAAGAAATGCGAGTGAAGGAAGGAGACTGGAAAGTTAGTGACACATACTCACACATGTCAGATATCATCATGTTCATCATCCATGTCTGTCGGCTGCCGACGCACTCTCACAGGTGCAGGGATGAGTTGAGACGAGAGAGCGAGGACGCTTGAAGATTTCCACACACATTAGGAAACACGCACGTACAGCATAATGACATCTGTGCAGGAGTGTCAGCTAGGATAAACAAATTCTGAACATTCACACGTAAGTCAGGGTTTGTGTAAAACTGATAACACCAGTGTGTCATTATACTGTTTAAGAATGACCATTTCAAGGCTAGAGGATTTTTTTTATTTGTTTGTGTTCTCATACTCCTTAAAGATCATACATTAAAGACTGACTGAAAAGAAACAAAGTTACTGAATAACTGCTTCAACCAGGCCATGAAATTCTGATTTGTAACATTCCCGACTTCACATGGACCTGATATTTTTAACATGAACACAGCCTTGACTTCAAACTCCAAGGAGGAGAAACCTGCAACTGCCATCGCGCCAGCTTTGAGTGGATTCTATAATCAGAAGAGATTTTTTCTTTCCTAAATCACTGAAGACATGGGACCTAAAACAACTCTGTTCTGTTTGGGATATTTTGGGCAACGGAATACTTTTGTTTCTTTGTTTTCACAGAGCCAGATGACGGACTGTTGGCACAGTGAGGTTATTAACCAAGCGAGATATCATTTTTAAGCGTTTGGCATTGTCCTGTGAGATCAAACAGCTGCTCTTCTGGTTGCGCTGAATTCAGCAGAATGCTATTTTTGTTTCCCCGTTGTGGAGATGATTTTTTGATCCTCTGACAGTCAATCCGGGGACTTTTCTTCTTTTTTTTTATTTGACATGATGGAGCAAAGAAGTGGTAAACCATATTGAATTACAGGTTAATTGCTCGAGTGATGAACGGTGTTGTATTTATAATATTCAGAGCAACGGGAATGGAAAACAAGTGAGCGATGAACAGACTTTCCTCTTTTCTCTGCCACTCTGACCCACTTTCCAGGCAGCGGTCCTGAGCATTTATCGAGCTGACACCATGAACCTGCATGGTGGCAATGTGTCAGAGTTGATCTCTAACACTGTCACAGCCGTTACCACTCTGGGGTCTAACCCCTGGCCTCCACACGAGGAAGGTGGCCTCCAAAGCGGCAATGCCACAAACCTGGGCTGCCAGAGGAACAACGTGGTTCATAATGGCAATGACGCACAGCTGGGGAACTGGTCTCACCATAACGTGGTGGGAGTCTACGGGTCTCAGTGTCCTCCCTCGGAGCAGCTGATGCAGAAAAACTGGGCAGCCCTGCTGATTTTAGTGGTCATCGCTGTCACGGTCATGGGCAACATCCTGGTGATCCTGGCCGTCTCCCTGGAGAAGAAGCTGCAGAACGCCACAAACTATTTCTTGATGTCACTGGCAGTAGCTGACATGCTTCTCGGCATCTTGGTCATGCCGGTTTCCATGGTGACCATTCTCTATGGTAAGCATTGAGTGACACTCATATTGGGCTTCATTAAGTTGACATTTGGTGTGTTGCTGACTCGAGTCCAGCAGGCACAGTGCTTTGTTGTTGTTGATGTGGGCTTTTTTTCTCCTCAAAGAATGAATGGTTACATGACTAATGGCTAAACAAACTCCACCTGCCTGCATGTGTAAAGCTTTGTTGAACTGCAAATCATTTCTGAGACATTCGTGAGAGCATGAAGTGAAGAAATCACATTAAATCTGACGTTTTTCTTTGCATTTTGAAAAACGTATATTTGGTTTTTAGAGAACTGCTCTTGAAAATATGTCTTATGAGGCAATCCCAGTCTGTGCATGTTAGAATTCATGCATGGCTGTGGCTTGAGGACAGATGGAGAGCAGCAGTGATGGAGGTGTTTGGTGCTGTTGTTGTGAGTGAAGTGTTTACTCCAAGTGCTACTTCAGCACGACAAGAAAGGGGCACACAGAGGTGGTGCAGAGACCAAGTTACTGCAGTCCTTCAAATCACTGTTTTACAAAAATACAGCAGCATGCAAAAGTTTGGACGTCTTCAGATTTCTGTTACTGTGATGAACACAGCATGAAGTGATCTTTAAAAGGCATAAAGTTATAGATTAAAAACTTTCTTTTTTTTTTAGAAAAAAAAGGGAGAGTGACAGTAAATACGAAGAATGTGATTCAGAAGTTTGGGGAACTCTTTAATAGAAATGACCAACTATTACCAAGTTGTGTCAGATTTACTTGTTGTGCTTGGTCGCACAGTAGTCATCAGGAAAGTATTGCAGTTTTCAAATCTAACAGATCCCCATTTTCCAAGAGAATGCTATAAGAACAAAACAAAAATGTAGCTGGTCTGAGCTTGGAAAGAAAAGTGTCTGGACTTCTTTAAGTTGCTTGAAGATGCATTTTGGAAACAAGTATTGTGGACTAATATAGTTAAAAGAGAAGTTACTGAAAGCCATGAGAAAAATGTGGGGAAAAAACAATGCAGAATTGTTAAATATAGGGCTGATCAGTCACACTTATATATCTGTTCCAACCAGTAACAGTAGTGAGCAAGAATGAATTTCATTAAATATCAGTGAACAGTAAAATAAATAATAAATAAAACTAAAGATTAAATTAAAATATTTTCTATAATCCATAGGTGGAAGCTAAAGGTTTTACTATGGCCCTCATAGTCACCCTGATCAAAATTTTAGAAATCTGGGGCTTTATTTCAAGACAGCTGCACATGCAAAGCAACCAAGAAATTTAAAAGAACTTCAAACCTTTTGCAGGAAGGAAGAAAAGGCAAAAATCCTCCCAAACAAGAACTGAACAAATCTTAGCTGCTACAAAGCGGCAATAATTACTGAAGAGTGAGCTTCTAAGTTCCCAAAGCTTTTCTTCAGACTCCTTTACTTATTTGTTACTTTAAAACTGTTCTGGAAACATAAAGTTGTTTTCTTTAAATCAGGTATAACATGTTAATCACTGACAGGTGCAGTAGATAACACTTATTATCTCTTCACCATGGCACCTGTTAGTGGCTGAGATAAGTGAACATTGATGGTGAGGGGTGATGTGTTAGAAGCAGGAGAAATAGGCCACATTGTGACAGTTAGATGACTGGGTCAGAGCATCTTCAAAACTGCAGCTTTTGTGGGGGGTTCCTGGTCTGCAGTGGTTAGTATCTATCAACAGTGGTCCAAGGAAGGAACAGTGATAACCAGTGGGTCATGGCCTGTCAGGGCTCAGTGATGCACACTAACTGGTCTGCAATGCTACAGAACATTCAGGGTCCCCATGCTAACCCTTGTCCATGACAATGGGCACGTGAGCGTCAGAATTGGACCACGAAGGAATGGAAAAAGGTGAGCCGATAAATCACGTTTTCCTTTATATCATATGGAAGGCTGGGTGCATGCGCATCACTTATTTGGAGGACACCTGGCACCATTATGTACTATGGGACGAAAGAAAGCAGGTGGAGGCAGTGTGAGGCTTTGGGCAATGCTCTACTGGGAAACCTTGGGTTCTTCCATCCGTGTGGATGTTATTTGACATCCACCACCATCCATTTGAGATCTCAAATCTAATTTAAGCATCTGTGGGGTGTGCTTGACAAATAATTCCGATCCTTGGAGGCCCCAACTCACAACTTTTTCAATGGAACAAGTTGCTTGTTCCATTGAAAAAGTGGGGACCAACACAATATTAGGCAGGTGGTTATAATTTTGTGCCTGAACAATGTATATACTACCAGCAATCACATAAAGCCATGGTACTGTTAGGTCAGATTCAGTTCAATTTAATTCAGTTCAGCTTTATTAATATAGCACCAAATCACTGTGGCACAGCCAAATAAAGATGTCGAGATGTGAAATGACCACAGTGAAACTCACAGTGGCTGCATGCCTGTTGTCTACTCCCAGCTCCTATTGTCTCATAACCCAAAATGAGGTTATTCAGAATTCAGAGACTGCCATTTAGCACAGCCTCTGGGTGTCTCTAGAAGTGCCTTTAAAGAAAAATGGAGACCACATAAAGGATGAGGGAGGGATGATTATCACAAAAAAAGAAGTCCAAAGGCCCAATCAAGCTTTCATATTTGGGGTAAGTAGAGATGGCCTCTCTCTCCATTGTATGTAAGCTCTGCTGTCATTTCTGGTGGTTCATGTGCTGTTGATTAATGCCGCAGGAAGCTGAGAGTTTCCTCTACCCTCCTTCATTTTCTTTGTTGATTTGCCTCTCACTGTCCCACCATACCCAGATAACCTCTCCAAGACATACACACATACACCCACCTTCCACCGTCCTTCACTGTTGCCCATTTCCTGCTGATCCATTCTCATCTTCCTTGAGCTTCCCCGTGTCTCTGTAAATGTCACGAGCTGCTGCTCACATAAGAAGCTTTAAGCCCTAAGTAGCAAATTCATTTGCGTGAGAAGAAGTGCAGCAAATTAGTCAAAAGGAAGAGTGCTTCCAAAAGAATGACCTCCAGTGCCTATTACTCGCCTTCCCTGGTCTTTAATGAGAAGACAAAAGGAACTCATTAGCCACACTGATGCAAAACAAACACACACAAAGCAATTATTTTCTCATGTTGTTACACCGTTGCAGTGATTGTGATTTGTTTACCGATTCACTGAGCAAACGCAGCTTTGTTTCAGGGTGAGAAGGCATAATGATGATATTACAAGTGATCTTATGAAATGTGATAGTGACCATGAGTGAGATTTTAAGAGGTTATTATTGATGTCAAAAAGAAGATTATAGGCGAAATCAAGTGGCAAGGTTATGGATGGTTATTAACGAGGTCACGGATGAGTTTGTGCTGCTGAACTTGTCAAGATTATATTTGTAATGGGGTCAGTAATGAAGCTAGGAGAGCCCACATTTTATGCATAATAATAAGTGAGATCACTGATAAAGCTGAACCAGTTGAGAGGCCCTTGGGCAAAAATTTATTGCGCAAGTGCCAAATTACCATTCCAGCCAAACCTCCTGTGCTGAGTCATAAACTTCTAACAGCTAAAACGGTGCAATTAATTAGAGAAAGTGTAGAAGTGAAAGAAGCCAGCTCAAGTTAAAAATGTGGGCTACTTAATTACTTTTGGCAAGTTAGACCTTTCATCAATTAGATGTGTTGCAGAAAACTCATCTAGCTAGCACCTGCTCCACCTGAATTTCACTCTACAATCTGAGAAGGTGCAGAGGTTTTCTATACATACACTGGGAAAGACATGAATTTCTCCTTGAATACTCTACATTTATTCTCCGAGATGTGCTAAAACTTGAGTAAGTGGAATACAAATGGAGATGGCGAACATTCACCGATAAAGTTGCAGCAAGTTACAGCTTACTACCTTTTGGCAGGTATTCAGGATCTTCCATGCAAACTATAGGTTACTGTGACAACCAGACACAAAGGGAAGGAAGTTTTTGATACAGCACTGTATACCTCGTTACAACCAATTTCTTGCTTGCAACTGCCAGCAACCATTCACAACCCCTAGCGTAGTGGTTGAGGACATTGTACTTTGCTCTAGTGACTGGTAGTTACCAAGATATCACTGACCAGTGTCTAGGCTGTGCAAATGTGGCTTTTGCAATCACTTCATATTGACTTCCACCAACGATTTGTAGCCAACTGGGGAATAAAGTTACCAGGGTTCACCAATTGGTCCCTAGGCCTGTGTGACAGTGGCCTAAGATGGTAAGCATGGTAAATAGTATACTGGCCAAGTCAGCTACTATGAGACAGAAAATGACAACAATTAGACACTTAAATACTTCAGAACGATGCATAATAGCAATAAAAAGTCAACATGACTACAGAGAGATACGTCAAAAGACACATAAACAAAAGTGATTACAGAGGTAAAAAACCACTACAAAGAGATGTAACATGACAAGTACAAAGACACAAAACAGCAACATTCAAATTGACTACAGCAGGGATAATGCAACCACAGAAGCATATGAGACAGAGCGAGCTGGACCGTAACTACAAAGAGACTAAAGCTCTCTTTAAATCACTCTCCATTGTTTTATTTTCGTTTTTTTTAATCCTGCTGTCCTGCTGCATAGAGGAGTTGGGCCTTTTTCTTGTCTGTGCTGAGGGACTCAGTCCATGGCAGCCTAGGCATGCTCACACTGTCACTGTATATGTGTTGACACTCATAGCATGGTGTCTCACAGAGATGCCAGCATAGCTGTTATTTGCCTTGATTTTGGGAGAATCGGATGTACCCAACATGAAAATGCTTTGTCTTTAAAAAGGCCTCCGGAAGCTTTGTGGAGCAAAAATACGTTTCTTCACTTTTTACACTGCTTTGAAATTGCATTCCTTGAATGAGCCTTGCTGAAGCAGTCAGGTTTCTCTTCAAATATACGGTTATGTTACTCAGACAGGAAGCATAGCCATATATCTTATTAGGGAGTATGTTAAATATGCCATGTGCATATCAGCTTACCAGCCAAATGCTAATACTTTGTGGCGTTGGCTGGTGTGCCTGTCTTGTCTGGTCATGTTGGCAAGTGGCCAGGTGATGATTTAGAGATCCAGTTTTGCTCTACAAATCTATTTGGCTAAAACAAACACCCCAAGTGTCTTGGGAAATTGAGGATTAACATAACATTGTGGCTGTGTGAACACTGTGGACACAGAGCTTGTTTCTCATCCATTTTACATAAAACCACAGGGGGCAAATACAGTTCTTACTGTGCAGTGCTGGTTTGCTTCTCCCCTCTTCCATGCCTTGTTTTTGTCACACGGTCCCTGGAGATGAGCTGTCAAAATATACTTGACAGACTGAAGTGCTCTCACACCTTATAAAACCCTCCTGACACTCCTCTTTAATGCTTTAAAGAGCTTGAATAACTTGGGTTTCACTTGACTAGAATTTGCACCCATGATAGTTGAAGATGTACAGTCATACATCACCTAAAACAGAAAAATAACTGTTGTTTCCTTTTAACAGATGTCTCCACCAAGTTTTAGAGATTTCTTTGGAGACATTCAGGGACTATGTTTACTCTCCCTTCAGAGATTGACTGTGTTTTGTAATATAACTTTATTTCAAAGTGAAGGTGAAAGTGTGGTTTGTTAGACTACATTGGAACTCTTTTGCTGTTCTTCACTACAAAAAAGAAGCATTGGAAAACTTGCCATTGGAAAATGTCAATATTTCAAAGTGACCAAGTGTTAAAAGTTTAGGAAGCACAGAACTGGCAGCATCCTCGAGAGAGAAACTTGACTAATTGGCAAGCCTGAACATTAGACAAGGAACTTATATAAATAGAAGTAGTTGTCATGTTATTCTTTAGCCATTGTGTTCGAAGGCCAGTGTGCTCAGTTAGAAGCAGTAAAGTGCAATTCCTCTGAGACCTAATGTGGGTTCGTTAGAAGTCACATTACTTTCTCATTTTGACATCACTTGGAGTTGCAAAAAGAGCATAACTAGTGTTGTTTGACCACGTATACTTTAAGTAGGGACATGATTGCAGTCTGTTGTTATGTCCAGACTGAGATCTCTTGACAGTTACTGGATAGATTATAAAGATCTAAATACTAATCAGCGTCAGTTTCTAGCTGTTATTCTACAAACTGCATTAATTTCTCCAGCATGCTGCCATATACTTGAATCTTCAGAGCTTATATCCATATTTCATTATGTTTTGAGACTGTGTGTGCCAGGAATTTGAAAACATGATACGGAAAAAATGAGCAGTTACTAAGAAACACATGACGAATGAATACGAAACAACCTGATAATTAATGAATTCATATTAAGTGGTTCCTGAGCAACACAAAATTGCAGGGAACTACAGATAATGATGAGTTACCATGGCCCAAATTTTGAAATACTTTCACAATGCATCATGAGGTAGCCTTACTTCTGTAAAACAAAGACAAAAAAGTCAGTTTTGTGTGGCACAAACCACAATCCCTCATTCATTAACTAACAGCTAAATTACCTGTTGTGACTTCCCCAGAAAGAACTCAGTGGCTGTTTGCCATATTCAAATAATGAAAGTCTACTTAGTAACTACCCTGTAGAGAAGGGAAACAAGGCTTTCCTGAACAAACAGGGCTTTATGGGAAAGTTCTCAGAGGACTCACGAATTCATTCATTAAACAGCATTCAATGGCCGCTGTCATTACACAAATACCTAACTGTTGGTTTTCCATTGACATTCAATAAGGGTGTCTTCATGCATTTCCATAATCATTATTAAGTGCCACCGACATCATCTGCTGTGACATTCGTAAATAAAGGAAAAAGGACAGACGGCATCAGGAAGAAGATAGGGAAAAAGTTTCTAATACAGAAGGTGAATGGTTAGTAGGGAAATTAAATAATTACTTTTGGCTGAGTAAAACCAAAGCTTTGTCATTATCTGTAACATTACCTCACATGTAAAGCATTATTATGAAACATGTATTTGGACTGCAGTAAATGGATTACATACTGTGGTCCTGCTGTGGTGGTCAAAACACAAGTTATACAACATCATTCAGAGGATTAGGATAGAGATATAACTGTGCAAGGCAGTTGCACATGGAGACAACATGAAGCATACCATCAGTCTGATATCATTAAGATTTGATTTGTGAACAGTTTATTGAAAGTAAAGATTATGGTTTACATCTGAAGTCATGTGTTTTTGGTGGTATGGCTCTGTTCTGGCACCTGAGCAAGCAGCAAGACCACAGATATGACATTCACTAAGTTAAATACAGCATGAACAGAGGAGCTGTGGTGAAGGTGGGTTCCAAAGTGGTTTGCAGATGTGCAGAAGAGTAGGCACCACAAATAGTGCATTCATTGAGTATCAGCTGATTCAGGTTGGCATTGAGATCAGCTGATCTCCTGGGATTGTGGCTGAGTGTCACTATATGGACTGCCAGAGGTAAGGATAGGCTTGATTTGTGAAATTATTAGTTGTATTGTATATTAAGCTAAAATCAAAATAATTATGAGCTTGCTAAGAGTTAAATTGGGCTGCAGCCCTGGATCAACCTCTCTTGCTAAACTTAAATCCATTCCTGATGGACTTTTAGAAAACTTAGTTTAACTTCTCCTGGTTCTAAATCCTGCAAAGGAGGAATTAGCCATACCATCTGGCATTCACTCTTGCCTTTGACCCAAATTCCAAAAAGAAGAGATTCAGTGTAATAAATAAAAACAGAATGCAATGATTTGCAAATCCCATTGATGCTAGTTTTATTTACTATAGAACAAAGAAAATTTATAAACAATTAAGAAAGAGGTAACATCTGGGGATTGAGGAGAGCAGCTGCCGGACTTCTGGGAGAGAAATATTGTCCCGTTCTTATCCGACAGGATTCTAGCTGCTCAGCAGTCCTGGGTCTTATTTATCTGTGAATACAATCTGCAGTTTGCCGCTGTCTTGCTGAAATGGGCAAGGCTTTTTCCTGAGGTAGGATCTATATGGGAGCACTTGTTGCTCTAAAACCTGAATAAACCTTTTATCAGATGTATAAGCTGCCAGTTCTATAGGCACTGATGATGCACTGCCATGCCATCAGAGATGCAGGCTGATAATAAGTTGGATATCCCTTCTCTTCTTTAGTCTGGAAGATGCACTCAGTGAAGTTTTCCACGTTCAATCGTCCGTCCACAGAACAGTTTTCCATTTTGCTTCAGTCCATTTTAAATGAGCTTTGGCCCAGACAGGAAAGCAGCATTTCTGGATTATGTTCCGGTATGGCTTCTTCTTCAGAACTGTAACCTGCATTTGTGGACAGCACAGTGAACTGAGCCCACGCAGTGATTTCAATGACAGAATCACACCTGTTTTTAATCAACTGCCTTCTGAGTGCCTAAAGATCACAGGCATCCAATACTGTTTTTTGGCTTTGTCAGTATTAGATGATATTACGTATATGATATTCAAAGTTTTAGGATTTTATGTTGAGCAACATTATTCTGAAACCCTACCTCTCTAAGATGCTCTTGTTTTTTTTATCCAATCATGTTACTCACTTGTCGCCAGTGAATGTATTATTTGCAAAATGTTACATTTTAACAATTCTTATTTTCCAGCCTTTTGTTACTGCATGTTGTTCAAAATGAGCTAATATTTTTTTATGAAATAGTGAAATGTCTCATTTTAAACATCCGATATGCTTTCTAGGTTCTATTGTGAATAAAATCTGGGTTTATGAGATTTTCAAATGATTGCTTTCTCTGTATTCTCTGTCTTCATTTTTAAATCACATTTCCCATATAGTGTTTCCTACCTCATAATAAATCAGAATTTATGGAACAAACTGATCACCCCAGGGCAAGTACATATCATTCGTCAATCAACCTGTGCTGACTGATATCAAAAGACGTTGTCTGTAGAAGCATGTGTGTTTAAATGATTTAGGTGTGTTTCTGTTCAGTGTGGACTAACAAAGCTGTCCACACACTCAAACAACTTCTCAAATGGAAGCAGTGTCTCTTCTTAGCATAAAAGGCCAGCCTTCTTTCCAATTCAGTTGGTTGGTAATCAGTGCTTGTTGGTGCTAAAACACTAGTCACTGGTCATTTGGTAAATAGAGACAATAGTGAAAAACAGGCTCTGTGGGAACAGAATTTTCCAGCTTCAAGTCAATGAATGCTTGCCAGGTTCTCCAGTTTGCCAACTTCTGCTCCTGCTCCTGTCTCAGTCCGACCTCTGCTGTCTGGATAATTTAATATCATATAGATTTTTTTAATTTTTTTTTTACATTTTAGCTTCAAATGCTCATTTTCTCCCTCTCATCCCTCCCTCCCACTGGGCTTTTGGGCTTGTTGATGTCTTTCCTCTTGCTTTGCAGACTTTAACGCCGCTATTCATTCATCACTTGCAGCGTTTGTTTCCTGTGTTTCTGATTTAAAAAGTTTACCTCTTAGAAGGTCTCTGGTAGAAAGAAAAACAAGCACTTCTGTATCAAAGCCACTGGATTTTGCCCGCTTGTCTTGGATGGGCAGCTGTGTAGAATGAGATTTACTTAAAAGATTAGGCTGTGTTTCTCCTGTGGATTCCCCTGTGATTCTCTGCCAAACCAAGCACTGACTCCAGATCTTGTGCATGTTACATAATTCAATGACGGAAAAACTATAAAGCTAAAAAAGGGAATTCTTTTTTTATTTACTGTCTAGTTTTGGTAATAGAAGTCTGATGTAATATCAAATGTCACTAATATTTTTATTTATTTATTTTTTGTTAATATGTATTAACCATTCCCACTCATGCTAACTATTAGGGGTGTTATTATATACTGATTCTGATACAGCTAAATATGCTGATTATGAAGGACAGGGAGGTAACAATACAAAAATAAAACCACGCTTAAGAATTACAAGTAAACATATAAATAAATAAATAAATAAATAAATAAATAAATAAATAAATAAATAAATAAATAAATAAATAAATAAATAAAAGGTTAGCTATAAAGCATTTGCAATGCAAGTGAGAATGGAGCGTGAAATTCTCCAGGTAGATTTGCGTTCATGGTAATGTGGGAAAGCTAGCAGAATGTTGAACAGGAAGCAGAGGCAAAGGCAAACCTTTGATCTTCTTTCCAATGCTCCCCTGTGTTCATGAACTTTGAGGAGCAAACTAAAGGAATGAGAGTGTGAATACAAGAAATGAGTTTCTTCTTTAGGATGTCTCGATTCACCCTTCAAGACAAGGTGAAAAGGTCAAACATTAAGTTTAGAGTCAAGCTCATGCTTCTTTAGATTGGAAGGATGCGGTTGGAGACCCAGGAGTAGATCCCGAGTGGGATAAAGAGATAATATAATTCACCCAGCCTGGCATTTCCCAGGATCTCCAAGGAGGAGCTGCAAGATCTGGAATCTGGACTAGCTTTCTTTTCTGATAGCGACCCAATCTTTAGGTCTTAATTAAGTCCTGCTTTGAAGCTTCGAGCTGAGCATTGACTGAGAAATCATGGGGTACTTGCATTGAAACAGTACCAATGGTACTCTTGTGCTTCTTTTCTTTCTTTCTGACTCAAATGAATTCCAAAATCCGTGTTTTGTAAAATAAGACTTGAAACGTGTGACTCAAACAATAAACTCATGAGCAAAGTGTTGTCTGCAATCCCAGTGAAATGAAGCTGGTGTCCATTTTCACAATGACTCTTATGGTCTAATGGCGCCCCCTGTGTGCCATTAGAAAGAATGCAGGTTTAAAGTACTTCAGATTCAGATTCGTAGGAATCCGTAGGAATACAGCTAGAAAACAGCTAGCTTAAAAACAGGCCTAAGTAAAGAATGAGCCTTTGATGCATAATATTTTTGAAAAAAATGACATAGAACATAGAATTTTCCTTTTTTTCTCTGCTACTGTGGTTAATAACAGAAGATTATGTTTGGACAAACACATTAATGAACCTAACGCAGGTTTTTTTCCTTGGCTATAAACCAGTTTACAGACTTTTTAGCCCATGCAGATTTGAACCATTTGACTGGGCATTCACTCTTCTGCAATAAACTGTAGCTCCCCACATTATCCTTTGTTCCTGTGTTTAAAGAACACAAACCTTATAGTTTTCCCAGAACCTTGAACTTAACCCTGTCCAGCTCCTCTGGGATGTACTAAAACACAGACTGTGAGCCAGACCCAATTGGATGTTACATTTATTAGCTACTGGAAAGGGTGTAACTAGAATAGTGCATGTCTTTACAGCAGCATAGTGATAATATTGTGATTTGTAATGATTCCCATTCAGGGAACACTTATGGCTATTGTCTGTCTTGCCTATGTTTTCGGTCCTGACTGTGTGATATTATTTCAGCAGCCTCCATATTTTTGTTCGGTTCATTGTTTTATACTTCAGCAGAGTGAGTTCATGATTCATGCGGTAAACAGCCTTATCAAGCAACAGATGAAAATACAGCTGAAGTCATTACAGGCCGGGCTGTTTGTTCTTTCACCTCATCAGGTTTTGTACCATCTACTGAAATAACACTGCAAGAGCAGCTGGGTTCTACACCATCCCGGCCCCCACACATTCAGAATCAAATGGTCCCCAAGTGTAAAAATTGAGCACTGTTATATTCTAAAAATTCAAAATCATAATAGAGGCCTCAAAAGGATGCATTGCATTGTTTATTACGTTTATGTAATGTGCAAGTGACATAAAGAACAACATTGTAACTATGACACTTAAAATAAAAATAAAAATCACATTGGTCCAGATTAATCTCTAAGGGAAGTGTTGTGCTGCCCTCATAATCCATCATTTTATGCCAACCAAGGATTACTTGATTAATTGCTTAGTTAATTCACCATCTTCGTTTTACTCACTTTTTAGGCACAAATGCCCTACAAATATGCTTATCCCAGCCTCTCATTATAAATATTTTCTTTCGGTGCAACCAGCTCACACAACCTTGAAGAGATTTGTGTCTCCTCATGGACTCAAACCTGGCACATGTGTAAATCACTACACTACACTGAAAGTCCAAATACAAATAAAGTTAACAGCTACAACCAACACGATCACATCAACACATTATGCATTATACATACAATTATAAAATACCCTTGCTATATAAAAAGAAATCTGCTATGCAGATGATACCCAGCTTTATCTATCCATGACGCTAGATGATACAAATCAATTAGTTAAAATGCAAGAATGTTTTAAAGACATAAAATCCTGGACTTCCTCTAATTTTCTGCTTCTAAATTCAGACAAAACTGAGGTTATTGCTCTCCGCCCTAAATATCTCATAAAGATGTTGTCTAGCGATAATCTAAACATGTACTGGACAAAAGAACAGAATGGAATACAGGTGTACAAGAACAATGAGCAAGCGATAGATAAAGTAACATGTAAGACAGTAGTGACAAGGTAGCAAAAAGAATGGTTTATTAGCGTGCAGGAACATGTCTCAGTTTTACTGTGTGGCTAACTATCCACTAATCATGAGAAAGAACACAATGAAAACATTTCATAAAGCAAATCAAGAACATGGATTAAAATTTACCAGTGGTTCTTATCCCAATGCCCAGTTATGTGTGTGCACTTACCAGTCTGTAAAAAGGAGCAGTTCCAATGACAATCTGCTGCCAAGGCTGGAAAGAGTTGAGTCTTTAGTGAGGCAGGTAAGAGGAAATTGTAGTTATTCTAGCTGCACAATTAACAACTTAATGCTGATTTGCTATATGTTATTTCTGCTGCTTGCACAGTTACTTGGTGGACCTTGTGCCTGCTGAAGCTGCATACACAAGATACACAACATATATTTCTTAATAAATGCTAAATAACTGCTTTAACACACCACTTGTAGCCCTTGTATTCATATCACTACACTTTAAGACCATGCACAAACATTAGCCAAACATTTCAGAAGAGGCATTTGAAGAATAGTAGTAGACGTCTTTGTGAGAAGAGGTGGTAGGTCAAAAGCAGAGCAGGCAGGAATATTGTCATGGTCCTGAGTCTGAGGACTCAGTGTTTTGTGTTTCTTTATGCTTTGGTTCATTCCGAGTGTGTATTCTGTTGTGATTTTGCCATTTGTTAGGTTTCTGTTCTTTGCCTGCCTGCTCCCACTTCTCTGTGTTCCATCTGTCTGTCCATGGTGTTATTGTGTCTCCTCATGAGTCTGCCTGTCAAGTTCAGTGTCCTGTCTGGTTCTCTGTGTCTGTTAGTTTCCTGTTTTATTCTGAAGGTCTCTGTCTGATGTGAGTGTGTCCAGGTTACTTTTCCCCTGTCCCGTCAGCCCAGATTCCTCCCAGCTGTGTAGCCCTCCTGTCTCTCATCCCCTGATTACTGGTGTGTGTATTTAAGCCCTGTGTGTTCTCCTGCCTGTTGCCGGTTCGTCTGTGTTACTCTATGTCCTGCTCGTCTCTCTGCTTCTCATCCCTTTTTGTTTCATCTCAGGTTTGTCATTTAGCTTTCCCAGTTCAGGTCTTTAGTTTTGTCTTCCCTCTTGCCTGTTTTGCCTTCTTACCACTGTGTAAATAAACTCACCGACATCTCATCCACTGCCTGCATCTTGGGTCCTTCTTCTAACTCCACACGGCTCGCCTCGGCAGCCGTGACAAATATATGGACAGATATCTCTGAAAAGCCATAATAATAATTCAGCTGCAAATCATCACACAACTACAGGACTGATAACAACAAGTAAACACAGCATTTGTGAATTTCTCTTGTCAAGTAAACTTTTCTCTTTTGGTCAGATACCTGCAGACAAGCTGACTTAGATGCATGTAGCCTTCTTTTACAAATTGCAGTCTTGCAAGTGGTGGTGCAGGAGTGAACCTTCAACATAAAGCCTTCATATAGAAAACTAATTCAAATGCCTTTTTAAAGGAATTTCTCAAAAGCTATGAATGTATAGCACTACAGCATCTTCCAGCATCCCTTTATGTCAACTTCTTAAGTGCCGAGACCAAATAAAAACCAACTAAGAACAAAATGCGGAAAAGGTTAAGCAGATCAAACATGGCTTAGGAAATTCTGTTTTATGGTGCTCTGGGGTTCTTTCCTTTTAGAGATAAGGACTTCTGACAGGCTGTGGACACAGTTTGAGCTTTAATATCCTGAGCTCACATTTTACACTGTGAAGTAGGGCGGGTGTAACAAGTCTTATACAACAGCTAAAAAGTCTTCAGATGCTGGTTTTATGAGCATTGATTGATGAGGCTACGCAAAAATACTCTCTAATTCCTCTCTTGATAGAAGTGGGGATAAGGAAGGGATGTAAGCAGAATGTGACTGAAAGTCAGCTGAGATACAACGTCCCATGTGGAAAATATGCTCTGTTGTGCTCATCCATTTGTGCTCAACTGCTCGAGATGGAGGAGATTTTTCTTTTTGTGTCTCTGAGCCGTAGAGTGAAGTACAAAGCAGCCTGAATAAAAACAGAGCAGCAGGCAAGCGTTCAAATCATCCAACATTCTCCTTCTCCTGCTCGCTCGCATGACCAGATGGAACAAAGTGAAACAGATGCAAACAAAAGGGCAGACCCATTATAAGGTTCTGCTTCCCAGATGTGAAACCACAGGGCAAAAGGTATAGATGTGAAAAACAAAAATATGATCATGGGTGGAGGGTAGTGAATAGGTTAACAGATAAACAGAGATACTGTATAGCGAGATGAGAGGAGAGGGGGCATGAGATGAATTCAGCCTCTGAAGTCATTTAGGGCAAATACAATGGCTGATATCTTATATAACACACTTTATTTACATAGAAAACCCGGAGGCAAAATTCTGCCAAAAAAGATGAGATAACGCTTCATTGTCTGTTAACACGAGAATCTGCCGTGGATCATATGTTCCAACAGTCACCAGAATAATGATGGTAGAACATAAAAGAAGCTCTAGAAATACTGTATAAGAACATAAGCCAAGTGAGCAGAGCAGTCTGCAAGTGCCATAAACAAAGTCACGAAGAAAGAGAGACAGAATATGTTTAACAAAATTATCTCAATTTCAAATTTTATTCTACATGAAAAATAATCTCCCCACCAAGCCAAATTTCTGAGATGCATTCAAATATATAGGCTAACAAACCAAAATGATTTTATTATTAATTAAAAATGTCAAAAAAGGTTTCAGGAAAAACAAACAAAAACACTCTAAACTTGTATAAAATGTTCAAATGCAAGAATAAAATGTCCATCCATCTCTAAAAATGTTGGGACAGAAGCAGCACAGGTTGGAAAAGTGAGTGATGCTAAAAAGAGAAAGCTAAAGTAACATTTAACTAGTTAATAAAACTAACTAGTTAAATGTAACATTTAACAAGTAAAATTTACTAGTTAGTAAAACTAGCTAGTTAAATGTTACGGTTTGCCGCAAACCGTCAGGCGTCTCAGGAGGGCAAAGCGGTGCTCTACCTGCGCTGTGTACACTGCTGGCAGAGCGCTGCTGACTTCGACTGAGAAAATGGTCGAGTAGTGGAAGGAATGGTAAATGGCCTGTATTTATATAGCGCTCTACTAGTCCCTAAGGTACGGTGGCCCTGACAGGCCAAACGGACTGCAACTTCAGAAAACACTTGCAAAAAGAAAAATGCTGCAAAAAAGAAAAACGCTGCAAAAAGAAAAATGCTGCAAAAAGAAAAA
>NW_024582828.1:326697-381386 GCF_018398535.1 Haplochromis burtoni
AGTAGGCACTCCCATACTCCGCGACCCGCCAGGGAAAGGGGGCCCAGGCCCATCCGGACCTTCCGAAATATAGAAAAACAAATAAGTCAATAAAATAAGTCAACAACAACTAAGGCAGTTAAAACCAAAATGTTTGGGTCAAAGTGTGTTAAAAGCCAAACCGCAAAAATGTGTCTTCAGTAACAATTTAAAATGTTCAATTGTTTGTGCAGATCTAATATTAAGAGGAAGACTGTTCCAGAGTCTGGACCTGCCATAGAGAAGGCTTTGTCACCACGAGACTTAAGTTTAGTCCGTGGAATAGTTAAGGATAGTTTTGACATAGCTCTGACTTCCGTTTAGTGCCTGTTAGTAAACGAGCAGCTGCATTTTGGACCAACTGGAGATGATGAAGAGAGGCCTGGTCCAAACCAAAGTACAGAGAATTGCAGTAGTCGAGTCTGCGAGTAATGAACAGATGAATAACACGTTCAAAGACATTAGCTGGATGGTATGGCTTAACCTTGGCAAGCTATCTTAAATGAAAAAAGCTGGATTTGACTAATACGTTCACCTGCCTACACAGTTTGAAGGAACCATCAAGGTACACACTGAGGATTTAACATTAGACTTACAATCGGGAGATAAGGGGCCCGGAGGTGTCAGTGTGTTTATTAACGAAGTTCCCAAAAATGACAACTTCTGTTTTGTTTTCATTTAATTTAAAAAATATATAAAGACATCCACTATTTAACGTCATCAAGGTAGCGTAATAATAGCTGAAGTGAGTCGGTCCCTGCTATTAAAGATCTGCAAGTCATCTGCAAAACAGTGAAATGAAAGCTTGTACCGTGAGAAAATCGACCCCGGTGGCAACATATACAGTGCAAATAAAGCAGCAAGGTGGTCATTACCCAGGTTTTGTTCTTCTCATTCAGCTGCCTGCTCAAGAAATGTGTTACTGTTACCTTCACCCTCCATTGGTACTTCTCTAGCTTCTCATGTTCATGTTGTGTCATTCTGTATTGCTACGTCTATCATTACGGGTGCCCGGCTCTGCTTGTCTACCACCACTATGTCCGGTTGGTTAGCCTTCACCATTTTGTCTTTCTGTGTCTGGAAGTCCCAGAGGATCTTAGCTCAGTCATTCTTGACCATCCTAGGGTCCCATTTTGACCTCAGGATTTCCAGGCCATACTCGGCACAGATGTTTCTGTATAGAATGGCGACCACTTATTTATGGCGTTCCATGTATGCCCTGCACTGCCACTGCTGTTATGTGCTGGACTGTCTCAGGGGCATCTTTACACCTGGTGTGGTAGACCCCGAACTCCATGCATCTTGTGCTCAGTGCTTGTTCCTGTGCAGCCATGAATAACCATTTCAGTCTTCAAAAGTAAGTTAAAAATATATATATTTGAACTCCTAAAATCAGTACCTTATCACCAATGGAGTCAAATCTGAGAACGGGGAATAAGAACTTCCAAAATAGTTTTGGGACAGGAGTTGAGGAAATATAGTGCATGCTAAAAAGGAAAACTTTTCTCTCAATGACTTAGAGATCATGAATCCATTCAGTCCTGATTCATTTCTTAAGCTTATGCCTACTAAGTTCTGTCACAGCTTTGGTGATCAGTGTGTAGGTGCTCTTATTTGATAAAGTGAAGCAGAAAGTTTGAAAGCTTAATATGTGATGGAGATGTAGTGCTGCCTCAGTTTCTTGTGATTTTCTTCAATTACCAGGAAAGTATGGGTGTGTCTTGCTGCCTTTCTAGATTTGTTCAGTCACTTCAAACACAATTGTTCTCAGTTTGTCCTTCATCTATTAAATCATGCCACTTTCTCATGAGACCTTATGTTTAGTATTCAGGAACTGGTTTTATCTCAAGCTGTAAGTCAGAGAGAACCCTCCCGCTGACCTCTTCAGTCTCTCCTGACTTCATATTCACACTGACCTCCTGTCTGCATGCTGAAACACAGACAGCTGGTGTGATGCATTAATGTCAGCTCCTGCAACACAATTCAGTTCCTCAGATATCAAAAGGCAGTAAAAACGAGGGAAGTAGTTCAACCATTTTACGAAGGACAGTGTTCAATATGTGTGAAGGATAAATCTCTTTAACATACAGTGGAGTACAAAAGCCTGAGACCACTTATGAACAGACTTCTCTTTTACTTTCATTTCAAATTAAAAACTTAAAATATTTAATTAATTAATTACAAATGATAATGTTCCATTCAATTGTATTTATGTAGCACCAAATAAAAACAACAGGTGCCTCAGGGAGCTTTATATTATAACCCTACAATAATACAGAGAAAGCCTACAATTAGAAAACCCCCTATGAGTAAGCACTTGGCAACAGTGGGAAGGAAAACCTTCGTTTGAGCAGGAAGAAACCTTTGACAGATCCAGGCTCATGATCAGTTGGGGGTGTGGAGGAAGAATATCAGTTTAATAACATGACTGAAAAAATACGTATACATTTCAAAATATCATTATAGGTGGTTTGACCACCTTTTGCTTTACTGACACGACACTGATACCACAAGTATGAAACCTGATAAAAATATCAAGATCCCCTTGTGCATCGGTCTAATGAAAGTTATGAAATAGTCACAAAATTTTATCTGATTTGCTGTGATGAACACATATTTTTCACTTTTAAAACTTTTTTATGTTCCGGAAATGAAATTTATGGTGTCTATCAACATGTATTTATTTATGAACTGCAACCATAACTGCCCAGAGCTGTTACCAAGATAGCTAACAAGTTACAAGACATGAAGGACTTTGATAACTTGCTTTTTTCTGTATTTTGTGTCTCTATATTTGCTGAATGTACAGCTCTTCAGCCCCTGAGGCAGCAGAAGAAGCACATCAAATACTATCCAGAACCAGGCAGAATGTAGGCTTTGATACACCCAATAAAACACCTAACTGTCATCAGAATCCACCCACCATCCATCTTCTGCTCACAATGAGGGTTGCAGCGGGGCTGGAGCCTTTCCCAGCAGTCACAGGGCAAGAAACACTACACACTTTAGACAGTTTGCCAGTCTGCTGCAGGGTAAAGTGAATACAGCAGTTCACACTATCCTTGTTTGATTTATGCTTGATATAAATAATGTAAATATCCCTATATAAAAATATTTTAACTTCTAACAGCTGATTAGTCTGAACAAATGTATGGGGATTTGATCCTTGGTTTAAGACAACTTATCTACAGTCAAACAGCTACCATGGAACAAGTTCAGTATTACATAGTTAACTGAGATTTGCACCACTGCAGTTTGTTAAAGTCAACTTTGAAAAAGCTGTGCGAGATGTTCAGCCAGCACTTTCCCAAAATCAAGGGGTTTTTATTGCAGCAGCACTGCTTTGCTTTAAAGAAATTTGCATACTGGAATTTATTAGCATTCAGCTACAACACATCCCACGAGTGTCAATCGATGGTGCACTGTCACAGCTGCTGAGGTCGAGAGCAAGGAAATACATATTGTGCTTTGGGCACAAAGAGATTTTCCAGCAGCTTCACGCGAAAGAAAAGAAAATAGATAAAAAGTTGAGCTGACAAGCGAAAACGCCGGGTCACAGAAATGAAAACACCATCAACACCCATCACTGAGGAAAATGAAAGGAAAACACAATGAAGAAGTGACAAAAGCCTGACAGCCTCATCTGGATGTACTGTGGGATTCATATTGTAAAGGAGCAGCACAGCAGTGATTAGCCTGACCAGCTCTGGCTGTTTTTGATTGCCAGTGGCAACCTTTCACTTTCAACGATGACTCAAGGCACAATTTTGTTTGTTCTGGCTTTTTCTTCAATGTTATGGTCTATTTCCACACTCAGTCTGATTCTAATGCTGTAGTGACCCAAGTATGGGATGGTCCTAAATACCATTTGACCCATTTTCCAATATCTGTTTTTCACGGTGAGGAAACACTATGAACCTCTCTCTGAAAGTTTTGCAGAGGTACTATTAATTCAAGAAGTCCTTCATTTTCTAACTGAGACATAAAATGGTAAAAGCCAAGCTACTGTATATTTTCTATAATACATACACTCTCCTTGTATTCTATTATACTCTTGAACCTTAGTGAAAGGAGAGCGTGTGAAAGACGTAATGTGAAAAGGTTTAAATTAGTAACTTCTAGTGCAATCAGCGCTTTCATTTTGAGAGCTTTCACATCTTGGAGTTTTGTTTATACTAGTGGGAATAATGATGCTGTCTATGGATTTAACAGAGCGTGATGAATATTTTTCAGCCAGTGATGAACACACAAAAAAAGAATACCACCACCACATTTTGCATGATATCATGATGTTTGCCTTGCTTTGTTCTCAGCTTCCCTTTTTTTTTTTTATCATACACTGAGTCACACAAAGTTTGAGCTGCTGGAACCCATAATCCTTGATTCTCACCTGCTGCACCTTCTCAGGTTTGTTTATTAATGATTTTTCCCACTTTTTCTTGTTTTTTGTCTCCTTGTTTGACGATTTAGAGTTTGATAATACAGGTAGTTGTCTCCATGACTCCTGCTGCTTCCATGATTAACAATCCTCTCAGAGTCACCTGCAGATGAATATGTTGCTGATTATAGCAGCTTATGGATAGCTGCAGAAAAAAGTCAGCAAGCTGGAGTTTTCTATATTTTTGCATAAATATGACCTACTTGCATAACGTCATGTTATTATCACAGAGCTTTTCAAAGTAGAAAAAGGAACCCAGTAATCCAAACGAAATGAAAATATTGAACCTGATCATCTTTTTAATGAGGGAAATTTTTATACATGATCTTATAGATCTGATCACTTGTTGTTATTGCCTTATGGAGCAGCAAATGCAAGCAGGTGCTCTCAGTAACTGACAGCCAGTTGTAGGTACTGTATTAGCTTGGGGAGGCTTCAGGCAATCCCTCCATCCAGAACTGGTGGTTTCCTCACATTTAAGGTTTATATTTAAGATGCTTCATTTGTCATTGTAGAAAGATACAACACAATTTCATCTGGTGACTCTATTAACCAAAAAACTTAAAAAGCTAAAGGACATAAACAAATACAAGCTATATATACAAACAACAAGAATATGTACAAACATTGTCTTGATTTTCTTTTTTGAGGTTTTAACTAGACTGTTCCAATAAATTGCCTTTATTTTGCTTTTTTTATACAGCAGCATTTTCATATTTGTATCCCTACCATGCAAACACAACTTAGAGGACTTGTGAACACGGTTCAGTGTGAAGTTAAGGCCTTTACATACCAGACGCGTAAAATTGGTGTGAATGCATTTTGTGCATTAAAAATATTTCTCGACTCACCTGTTCTTAATGCAGCCGTTCACACTGCGTAATTTCACAGGATGACTTTGCAACATTTATTTTTTAGATTTAATCTTGTTTTTAAAAAAATAAAAATAAAAATTATGTAGATAAACAGATCTGACCAATCACAGGGTCATTTAGTGATGATACTATCAAAACATTGTAAACATGCATTCATTCTAGACACAATACTGATTCTAGGCAATGCCCCTTGGTCACTCACCTCTCTGAAATAATTTCTCTGCTTCCTCAGATGTCCTAACTGTCGTACTCATCACCGACATCCTGAAATCTGCATGAAAGCAGTCATGACACAACTTCAACTACTGGATCAAACCATGAAACTCTCCCTGCTGCTGCCTTCTGTTGAGAATTGGATGAACTCAGAATCTTCATTTCTTTAACTTCTTCTTAAACATCAGCACTGACTCATCATTGCTCGATGTCAACTCCATTTTCTTTTTTGTAGTACATCTGGTGTGTATGTACGTACGTTAAAAAGGAAAGAAAAAAAAGAAACATCGTGAATTTGATGACATTCTTTCGTAACGCTTTTATTTATCACAATACTCCTGATCCTGAGTTGTTTTGAGCCCAGGCAGCTGATCTTTGTTGGCTGATCACTACTGGTGTTCAGTTTCCTTCAAATGTCAAGTTAATATTTTCTAAGTCTAGTTAATATTTTTTAATCTCACATGCATTAACAACCAGTTTTTAGGTCCTCTGGGATCTCTCTTGCACTCTTTATGTTTTTTCTGAATATTATTTTTTCAATTTTTTTTCCATGACTCGCTTCTTGGAACATACAATGAAAGTTCAGATGTAGAGCCCTCCTCCTCCTCTTCTTCTTCTTCTGGTTGCTCCGTGTAGGGACCTTCAGCTCCTCTTCATGTCTTTGTGACATAGATCCCTGTTGAATTGAAAAATCCCATATGGATAATAAATAGTAAAAACTTATAAAAGACCTTATTGTATTCTAATTTTTGCCTCATAACTTTTGCACTGTCCACTTCCTGCTGTGACAAAACAAATTTCCCACGTGTGGGACTAATAAAGGTTATCTTATTTTATCTTATCCTAAGACTTGCATAAGATGTGGCTACTTACTTCATACAGTGAATCATAGAAGGCTTATATGATTTACTCATGAAAGTGGCCACTTTCATATATTGTTTTAGTAAGCATCCAAAACATACAAGTTTCATTTATATAATTTTTCAAGGGCTCTTATATCTGTTTTCACTCTTGTATGCTTTTCATACAAGTTTCACACAAGACAGATACAAACTTTATAAGATTTATAAGATTTATATATATCTTCTCCATACGGGATACTGTTACTTCCCCCTCACCGCCTAGACCCCTCAGGAGAACGTAACAAGTGTTGTTCTTGATATTTGTACATATTTGCCCCTTTTGTTATGTAGTATTTACCTGGGGGCTCTTCTTCTACTTTTAGGACTTGAGTGACAATCTGATACAGGAGTAAAACCAGTAATAAGTCAGTAATGAAAATATAATTTAACACCTCAGTGGAAAAAATAGAAATCTCAGATGGTTCACCGTCTTTTACTACAAGTGTAGCTAATTTTGTGCTTTATTTCTATTTATACAATTGTGAGCATTTCCATCTCTCTGCTTCTGATCCTTTCTGTCTCATGCCTCACTCACTTCATTTTTGTTCATCATCAACATTGTCTCTTCCTTTTCGTGGCTCTTGTCATCATTATGTTATTTGAGTTTTGACTCCTTTTCTGTGCCTGCATGCAAACCTGCCTCTTTCGCCGCATGCTTCACTAGTGTCTCTGCTCTGTTGTTCAGCTGCTGGCTTTCCTCACGTTTCATCTCCCGTGCTGTCATTCTGCTCTTCAAAACTAGCACAATCAACTTATTTTATCACCACAAACATGCTTTAGATGGAGCACTGGAATAATTACTGACTGAGGCTTTCTCTCAGTTCCGCTGGGTGCTGTGGTTCTCTGGGGGAACAATTTCATCTGCAGCTGAGCATTTTCCACCCTGATTTCTGGAATAAAAAGCAGCATCTGAATATACAGCTCTTTAGACCTCAAGGCAGCGGGAGGGCTGAGTAGAAACCCCGAATTAATGGTTTATAGTCCCAATTTGTGAATTTAACATGATTACCATTATAATTCTCTTCACAGTTTCCAGGAGAGTATACATTTCACCTGTTGATGTTAAACCCCTCCAGTGCCGAAGAAAATGATACTTAACCTTTAACCATTGTGTTGATGCTTCCCTAGGTTTGGCATTAAACATTTCAGTGTTGACAGCATGTTTGTCACTAATAAACAATACGTGAGACTTCTTTTCTAGTTTGAGAAAGAATATATTGTTGGTTTTTAAACATTAAAAGCTGTTCTAGTGGAAGGACATGGTCACTTTACTTGGCATGGATGGCGAATTGCAAATTCTTCAATGTTGCAAGACCTGTGTCTGAATTTGCCTGTGAAAATGTAACCTGTCAGGACATGAACTCAAAGCCTGTCACATTAGATTTTTATACATGTTCTAATTGTGATAATCAACTGTTGCATGGATCAAGAGTTCTGACAGCGGGGCAGTTCACTGCAGAAGGTCCAGGTCACAAGCCTAGACACCAATGGCAGCCATATGAACTTGCTCGTAGAGGTTTGAGTTTCTTTGTATTACTGTAGGGTCTTTACCTTACAGTATAAAAAGCCCTGAAGTGACTGTTGTTGTGATATAGAGCTATAAAAATACAGTTGAAATAAACTGAATATGTCAACCACTGGTCATGAAAAATGGGTATTCCAAGACCATTTGCAAGAGGTTTGGATGTCGCTAGCCGCTTTGAAATTCTTTGCCAAAGCATCATTAAAACAGGCCTATTGACCGGTCAGTTACCACCTGCCAATCGGCAGCCAGAAAAGGTTGTCTGTGATAAGTTGAAGGGTGGTGGCAGCTGCTAACAGGAAATTGGTCACAAAGTAGTATGTAGTGCTCTACGATTACTTTGGTTGGTCACAGGTTCCCTGTATGGAAGACGATGACTTGTCTGCAAACACATGCAGGCTGCAGAGAAACTGGAAACAGACTGTTCACCTTCAAAGTAAAAGTTTTTCCTTTTGAAATGTTTGCAGAAGTAAGATACAACTTCCACTCCCTGCTTTCAGTTTGTGTTGCACTTTTTCAGGTTTCACTGCTGCTCAGAGAGTTAATGACAACTGTTTGCAGTCAAGTCAGCTTCTTCTAAACTACAGCAGACTGTAGCAGTCAGCTAGCAACCAAAGCAATCACAAAATGGACAGGGCAGTACCATCTTTTGTGACCAGTTTCAACAAAACAACCAGCCAACTTCAGCAACCACTGACCAATTGCTTAAGGAATGCACTTTTTTACCCTAATGATGGGAGATTGCCAGGGGGTCACCAACCTGTTAGGCCTAAAACAGAGAACCAAACTGTTAGTCGACGTACAGGGCACAGGCACACTAAGCAGATGAAACACTCTGAAAGCAGATAAAAGAGGAGCAGCAGCATTAAAAGCAGCTATTAGATTAAAAATGAAGTCCCCATTAGCTTTTCTAGCATGTGTGTGAGTGACTCAGTCTAACTTGAGTTGCAGCAGTCACAGAAAAGTGAAGCTGTCTCTGTCAAGGCTGTGTCCAGGCAGTTGAAGAGGGGAGGACCCAAAATGCAAGACTCGCAGAGGCAGATGTAACTCAGAGTACTCCGCTTTATTGCTGGAAAGGCACAGAGTAAAACTAACTAACCTGGTTGGCTGGCAAGCAAACACAGGCTGTGAGGGTAAGTAGACGTTAACAACACAACAGAGAACAAAGGAAACACAGGGCTTATATACACATGGCAGTAATCAAGGGATGAGAGACAGGAGGGGAACACACCTGGGAGAAATCACAGCTGACGAGACAGGGGAAACGTCACCTGAACACACTGACACCAGACACAAACCTTCAAAGTAAAACAGGAAACAATTTAAAAGGACGCAGACAGACACTGAACTTCATCTAGAATAATAATCAATACTATAGAAATATACCAAAATATAAAAAACTGAAAAAGCTGGGTCAAAATGACCCAGAACCGTGACAAACATGTAGATAAACTGAGGCTAAAGTATAGAGGGAAGACAGCCATGAATGGTGGAAGAGTTGGTGTATGAATGACTGTGTGTATGTGTGTTCTTGACATGATGTAAATTATTCATTTTTTAAAAATGACAGCAATTGTTATCACTTATTTATCACAATACTCCTTGTAGAGACAGCTCTTTTTAAAAAGCTCTGCGTTTTCCTACACTGAAATGTTACTGTATTATTTATTTTTTATTAATGAAATTTTATACATATTTTGTTAAAGTAACATTAATTAGATGCGATATTGATGCTACAGCCAGTTTCTGGCCACTTATGGAAAACTCTATTAGTCAAAAGGGAGATGTTCCACTATACTGAAATATGGTGGGGGAACATGTCCTGCCCTGTCCTATATATTTTTAAAAGATTAGTCATACATTCATGAGAATTTACTCATTTGCGCATTTACAATAGCCTCAAAACTTTACTGACTGTATCTTTAACTCTTTACTAACATCATTAGGTTGAAGTCTTCAGGAAATTAATGTAGATGAGTGTGAAGTTTTCTAAAATCAAAGACTGTGTGTGTGTGTGTGTGTGTGTGTGTGTGTGTGTGTGTGTGTGTGTGTGTGTGAGTGAGAAAGAGAGAGAGAGAGAGAGAGAACATGAGTCAGTGTGAAGAATTCATGCTGAGTGTGTTTGTACGTGATCATCTGTCTTCATCTTTCCTGCACAAACTCTCCTCCTTCCTCTCCTCCTCTTTCTTTTCAGCAGATTTCTGTATCTGTCTTTTCTCTCTGCTCTTCTTTCATCAAATCAACCTTTCTGTTTGCAACTCTGCCCTTGTGGGAGCTCATTTTCCCGCTCTCCATTTCCTGTCGCTCTTCTTCTATCAATTATTTTCATATTGCTTCGCTTTTGAAAGCACACAAACCTGGCCAAGAACAAGGTCGTGACTGAGCCTTTGCACTGTTCTTCGCTGTTTGCTCTCGTTGTTGAGATGAAATCCCACCCTCTTAATGATGACAATGTTCTGTTTCTTCTCATCTGCGATCCTTTTCGAATCAAAACCCAGACAACCTTGCACCCTGCCACTCCAAGCCTCTTCTTTGTCTTTACTTTAAAAATCTGCATCTGTTTGCAAATGTTGGCTCTGCATAGAGAAAGTCTGAAAGCGTGTTTGTCTCTTTTCTTCATCTGCACTGATCCAGTTTTATGAGTTACATCACAAATCTCTAAGCTTCAGTATCTGGCTCCATTGCATTCTGAGTGCTTCGGATTCATTCATTTTCTAGCCAGGGTTTAGATTCAAAACTTAGTAACTGAGTTAGAAATGCATATATACTGTATAAATAGCCACATATTGCAAGGTTAGATAAAAGTGCTGCAGTTTTTTTCATGTAATTTGCATTTGAATTCCAAAAATCTGATCTGCCTGAACAGAATGATACCTTTCAAAGGAGAATGATGCGAGGACAGCCAGATCTGTCACGAAGACTTCTGAATACAATTTAACCCCATCTATAATGGAGTCAACTCAAAAAGACCCTTACAGACACAAAACTCTAACAGCAACAGTGTCAGGATGGACTATCCATTATCTGTCCATTCTGTATACCCATTTGATCATTTAATAGGAAACTGAAGAGGTAAAGAACAGGTGTGGAATAATAACATGTAAATAATAAATGTGCATGTAACATAATGGTAATAAAATAATGTCCCTGTCTAGTGAGATAATAGTGCTCAAAATCAGGCCCATTTGAGACCATTTGACCCAAGGACACAACTAGTACAACCAGTACTTTCTCAAGTACTAGAACTTCTGAAGACTTCATCTGCAGTGCTTAAACTGTTAGCAGTCGGACGTACCGCCCACGGGACATTGGATGGTTTAGGGGACTAATAGGACTGCTAAGGGGTTAACTGTGAACTGAGGCCTTTGCTGGTGACTTTTAAGGCGGTGCGTCCTCTAAAGCAGTAAAAAAAGTCTGGGGGAAAATGTTGACCTAAAGTGGACTTACCATGTTTTTGCCCTATTTTCTGTTATATTATTACTGTTAATTCTATTAAGGTCTATAAAACATCACTGCCAGAAATGATCTTTTCTACCCTAATGCTGAACTGAACCGTGAATCAGAACATGGAAGAAAGAAAATAGCGATTCTAAATTTCACACGCAAAAAACTATTTCCATATTTATCTTTTTTTGATACCCCAGAGGCTCGAGTCCATACTAGATCGTGCATGACCCAAACAAATATGTTTGTAATCTCCTCAAGTAGCCAGGACCTGTGATAGTAAATGTAATGGTTCCTAAATAACGCTTTTGAAACCGACGTGAGAACTCGAGGCACTTTATACAGCATGTCACTTTCTTACAAGCACTTTTTTCCTCCTACATGTAAGTGCTTTCTATCTAACATTCTCGCTTCATTGAACACATGTGGAGCAACCAGGGAATCAACCATCAACCTTCTGATTAGTAGATGACCTGCTCTACCTGCTGAGCCCCATCCATTTGTGGTGCTGTATTGTGCAGACTTTTGTACCCTGACTACAATCTTAAAAACTCAAATTGCCTTACAATATAACACACCATGGGGTCACTGCTGTGAGCTGGCGCTTTATAAATAAAACTAAACTGAAATAAATAGAAATGTCTGGGGAGAAGCAAGAAAATGTCCCACATCCTGGTGCACATCAACCTGCAAGCTTCATATCTCACAGTTACAGTTACAGAGACAGACATCAGTGCATCTTTAAACTTTTTCTAAAAGAAAAGCATGTCTGCCAACTGTGGGATTACTGCGTGCTATGGGGCAAGTTTCCACATAACGTCAGAATCACACTAGCAGACACAGAAGGGCATGTTTAACCCCTTAGCAGTCCTATTAGTCCCCTAAACCATCCAATGTCCCGTGGGCGGTACGTCCGACTGCTAACAGTTTAAGTGGCAGAGGAAGCAATAAATTATTAAATATCGGCTTGATTATTTCATTTAGGACAGTGAAGGATCAAATGTTTAATAATTTATCTTCTGGTTTCCCATTTTCACTTTTAATATTCTTTCCTGGTGGATTTATTCCCATGAAGATTACACTGCTGCGAGCTATGAGTCAGACTCCATCATTTTTGTTTTGTCATTCAAGTCTAAAATTTAACAAGCTTAAAAATGCATGAGTTCAGCTTTTGTGTGTGTATGAAAAAGGCATCTGTTAACCAGCAGTTGGCAGATGTTACTCGTAAAACTTCCTGTAACTCGAGCAGTGCACTTAAACAAAAACCTCATAACGAAACACACAAATAAACCCTCCAGAAACATCTGAGACCTGCAGTTAACACAGAGCTAAAAAAAAAAATAAATAAAATAAAATCTTTCACTTATGTTTGTTGTTCTTCCTCAGGGCTCCGACCTGCTGAAGACCTCCAGCTTGACAGCTTAACTGTAGGTTATGTCACGTTAAACCGTGAGCTGTGCTTAACGGTCTGAAGGATTCACGCAGCGCAGTCACCCAGATTTAACCTCCCTGAGAGACGACTGAAGTGATCCAATCTATTTACGTCTGTGTCCAACGGCAAATCAATACTTTGCGCTCAGTTCTCCTGCTGTTCAGCTCTCCAGACAAACCACATCAAAACCCCAAAGAAGATTTAAAAGCCTGACCCACTGTTCACCCTAATGGTTTCACAATGAAAACACCCCAACTCATCCCACTATACCTGCTGGCTCTCCAGCTCCACGGTCTCACCCTGTAACCACAGTAAATGTGTCACAAAAGCTTTCATCAAAGTAAAACAAAGACTTGCTGATATTTCTGTCATAAATCTCATTACACTGTGGGTTTTTTGGTGGTCACAGCGGAGAAAGGCAGGAAATATGAGGAAAGATAAGGGGCAAGGTCCCACAATTAAACTGGAGACTCACTGCCGGATGCGTTTGAACCCATGTGGTATGTGCCCTAACTCTGAGCTGGGGGATCTTTTTTGAAAGATGCAGTTCTGTACATGCAAAAGTTTCAAGCCAACATCATCTCTTTATACTTCCAAGCAGACAGACTTTCTTCTATTTTTTTTGTGCTCTTAAGTGATAGATATCCAGGGTTTCTGAACCTTTGTCGTTGGACATTGGCTGCTTTTTCACTTATTTTCCATTCAGTCCTTCTACCTGACCTTTTTTTTTGTCTGCACGTAACAGACAGGTGAACAAGGAACCATGTTTAAATTAGATCTTTAGGCACTTTGTTACAAGCAGCATGTCAAAAAAGACATCACTTGTTCCAATTTCTGTAGTCTAATCAACAAAAGATTGCCAACGATAATGAATGTTTGACATTGATAACACTGTATTTTTGCACCAACAAGCCATTCTCAAAGAACTCTTAGCTGAAAACTTGGCATATCTCAGCCTAGTCTTGTGTGTCCTTAAAAATTGCGATGATTTTCCAATTTCCCATGATCCCTACAGCCCCACCCCCACCCCCCTCCCCCGCTTTTTCAGGATTTTCACAAAGTTATTGGGCTGCAAGCCTGAAGTTACAAACAAACAGTGAATCTGAGCAGTGGACGCTGCACATTGATATGGTAGTATGGTTTTTAGAGAGCCAAGTAGGCTTTCCCCAAAACACACCCTGTTTTATCCCACTTTGTGACTCCAACAGGGGATCGTAATTTACAAGATGAACAACATGTTTTATTCTATAGGAAACTGGGGATGACAAAGCCCGAAGAACACAACGGTTCTTTGGTCTTTGAACTGTGCTGTGTCACCTGAACAGGCAGAAAATCCATTGTTTTCCCACTGATTGAACCATGGTACAGAGCTGACTGGGTCTAATTGGTGTCAGGCACTGAGAAATAATGTCACAGTCTCCTGCGGTCTGACACCTCTGAAGCTGTTGAGGCTTTACAAGCCTGGGAAACAGCAACATCAAACTACTGGTGGCTCTTTGAGAAAAAGAAGGGTGAGGTGACAATGCCGGAACATGTTGGGTATAACGCGACAGCAGCAGTTTCATGAGGACAGCTCTCTGTGCATCAGCAGGAGGGGGAGCAAACAGCTGCATCTTGGTGGGTCCTAAGAGATTTTTTTTTTACTTATTCTCTTTTTTTTAGGTACATGTGGGGAAATCTCTCAGAGAGGGATAATTCAATGTGGTTCCAGGTCATTGCTATCAGAAGTTATGGAGCCAGTAATAAGGTGATACTTTGTAGATCCCTGAGGGGGATTGTCTTTGTGTTGCTCTGTGGGAAAGTGAGAATGGAGGATAAGCCACAGCACAACATCCTTGTTTAAACATAAGATCCAGTGTTAATGCAGGTTTTTCTTCAGTGTATGCAACCCTTTAATTCAGCTCATCTTATGGACATATATGTGCACAGGACAAGAAAAATCGCTTGGTCATCAGAAAAACTATTAATTTGAATGAAACTTGCCTTTATTGCCCACTGAGTGTATTTCAGCACAGCTTAAAGTTTCATTATCTCATTCAGAAATTAAAAAACAGTTCACTAAATGTTCAATGAATCATCAAATTAAGTTATTAGGAAACACTGTTTGCTTATTCAGCCACACAAATGCTCTGTAATACGGGAAAGATTCACCTTGTGAAAACAAGACATGATAGAGGCCTTTTTCATATCTCTGTATAGGTAATGTGTTTAAAAAACAGAGCTCTGTCTCATCAAAATGAAAGCTGTGTATACCAGCTGTGTAGAATGACAGCAGGTCTCCACACTGACTTATTTCAAGCTGATGTTCATTACTTGGGTGCCAAGGGCCAAGTAAGGGCCATTTAGGGACGTTTTGTCAGAGCCTCCAGCATCTGATAGGAACACAAGGTGTCCTGGGGTGACGTAACTGGT
Organism: Haplochromis burtoni; assembly: GCF_018398535.1. Classification (NCBI taxonomy): domain Eukaryota; kingdom Metazoa; phylum Chordata; class Actinopteri; order Cichliformes; family Cichlidae; genus Haplochromis; species Haplochromis burtoni. Next base: position 341,954 of record NW_024582828.1, read on the forward strand.
TTCCAACTCTTCCCATGTAAAAGCTTGGAATCACACTGAAACACACCCTTAAGCCCAATTTAATTTTTCAGTGTGCATGGTTAATGTTTTGAATTGGCAAAGCAAAGCAATGTGCAAAATGCAGACCTGCTAAATACAAAACAAATGAAGTCTACTAATGGTAGGTCTTGTGAACGCTACCCTGGGTTTTATTTCCCTACACATGAGTGTAAAAAATTACTTGATTACACAGTGATCTGGTGCCCAGTTTGGAATATGTGTAAAGCCAGGGTACAAATGTGCCTCAGTTTAGCAGTGTTGATCATTTAAAATGACAAATGTCACCAGTGGCAGCTCATAAAATCTGTAATGTATGTGTCTATTCTGATTGTTTAAAAGAGGCATCACTTTGTGTAACAATTGTAAGAGTTCATATTCTTGCTATTAAATGCTGTTTTTAGCAAACTGGGATCGACACTGGATCAATAACTGACGTACAATTTGGGAAGATGTGCTATTCTAATGGGCTGAAAAAAAGCGACAGGCTGACAGGGTGCTGAAAATAATTTGATCACCTGATCGGTCGGTCTGAGATGAGAAACAAATCCAAATTCTCCAGGACCAGGACATTAGACACAAAGGGAATACATTCAGCAGAAACTGAAGTTTTTAATGAATGATAACATGAAGACGGTAGGTCTATTGAAATATATGTTTACATTAAAAGCTTACAGCTTTTCATTTAGTATCTTGTTTTCTTTACATGCCATTCATTTGTTTTTATTTATATTTTTTTGACTAATCCTGATTTGGAAAACTGTATATAATAACCAAAAGGAATTTGGTTTAGGAATTATTATTTGTTATTACTATAGAAAATTAAATATATCATAACAATCGCAGCATACATATGTATATATACTATATTGCCAAAAGCATTTGCTCGTCTGGCTTCACACACATATGGACTTGAGTGAGATCACATTCTTAATACACTGGTTTTAATAAGCTTCCTATGAGGTTTACCGATGTGTTTATGTAAACTTTTTAAAATTCTTCCAGAAGCGTATTTGTGAGGTCAGGCACTGATGTTGGACGACATGCCTGGCTCGCAGTCTTCATTCTAATACATCACAAAGTTGTTCTGTTGGGTTGAAGTTGGGTTGACTGACACAGGCCAGTCAAGTTCTTCCACATCAAACTCACTCATCCATGTCTTTGATGTAACATTTGGATGCCGCTGCTCAGGCATGGCAACTCATTCTATGACGCACACTATGCACTGTTCTTGAGCTAATCTGAAGGCCACGTGAAGTTTGGAGGTCTGTAACGACTGGCTATGCAGAAAATTGACAATCTCTGTGCATTATGGCCCCAAGTGTCTACTGGTATGGCTCTGTGATTTTACGTGGTCTACCACTTAATGGCTGAGTTGCTTATCACTTCCACTTTGTTATAATACCACCAACAGCTGACTGTAGAAAGGCGAGGAAATTTCATGACTGGACTTGTTACACAGGTGGCATCCTATTACGACACCACACAGGAATTGACTGAGCCCCTGAGAGTGACCCATTCTTTTGTATGAATTAAATAATTTGGGTGTTACAGGGAATACTTTTGGCAACACAGTGTAGGTCTGTAGGTGCCCCGTCGCCTCCTTAAAAGGTGGGCAAGTCTGAACTGTTGCGCCTGTGCATTTGCAGAGACATTTGTTTATATCATTTCCTTAACTCTGTATGGGAAAAATTGTATAAAAAGTACAGGAGAGACAGATAAGATATATTTTTTAAAACTAGAACATATAATTGAACTGTAGGTCTAAGGTATATAGCAACTAACCAGCAAGTGCTATTAAGAAATATTTCACAACTTCTAACCATTCAATTGATATCCACTTAGTGTATGTTGGTTAATTAGTCAGTTAGACAGAAGATTTGTTTAGGCTTAAAGTGAGAAATGCAATGTTATTGGCCATCAGTAACCTAACACTGGGACAATAGGACAACTATTATCCAGTGGTTATTAGAATTTCATTGATCAAAATTCATGCAAAATCATTTTCATACAGTTGCCACGAATAGGAAAATAAATAGACACTAAAACTGAATAAGACACAAGGCTGTAAAACCCCTGAGAGTTCTCCTCAAATCTAATACAGCATGAATTATACACATTCAATATTAGTACTGATAATATCAGTAACTTCAAGCATTTATGGTATTCAGAGGACAAAGTTGAAAGATTTTGGCAAGCTGCTAACTTCTCATGTTGTCGTGTTGCCTCATTAGCTTGCTCTTTAAATCTAATTTGGAAATTGTTTTCATTTATTTAAAATCTCATCTGATAAAATGCAGAATCTGCCCACCTGAAACACAGGACAGCACAAGTGCAGGCCATAAAAGAGAGAAAAGAAAACGGTTTGTGATCAGTGCTGGAGTATAATGGGCCTGATTGAGAGAGAGAGGGAGAGAGCGCAAAAGAGATTCACAAATGTAAAACAAGGTCAGAGAGACAGAAAAGGACATATAGGCAGACAGAGGACAGAAATAACTGTTCAACATGACCATCAGACAGAGACGATGACATAAGCAGCGTGATTAAAATAAAAAATCTACGGGAAAAGAGGAAAGTAGTGAAGTGATGAAGTGATGATGACGGTGAGGAGAAGGCGGTAGAAGAGAGTCTGGCGGTGACCATGGCGACATCGAGCAACGTGGATGAGTCATCTCCTTCCAAATAATAAAAGCCTGGATCAGGTTGTCTCTCACCTGTCGCATGGTGGGAACAACAGAGAACCGAGGTGATGAGGAGGAGGGTGCGTAAACACTCCACCATGATCTGGAATATGATGGTGCTCACGATGATCTGGCTCTAATCCCCTCAGCTATGGATCTATTTTTGTCAACACCCTTGGGATGAGATCCTGGGGGAGGTGGTGACAACTTGGCCACAAAAAATCTCCCAGATACTGACAGGGACTTTTTGTCTACATATTCTATATGGGCTGATGTTAAATTCACATGGATGAGCTGATTTATTCAATCAAGGGCTGGTTTCTGTATGCGTACATTCATTCAGTTTTTCATGATTATGCAAAATTAAGGTCCCAATTGTCCTTAAAGATCTGCATCAAATCCTCAGGGCCATTGTTAACATCTCTTAAAAAAGCAGACATGGTAGGTGCATTTATTCTTGCTTTTCTTATGGTCTTTACAAAGAGCAGGAGGGGGCCTGGCTGCAGATGCATGGAGGATTACATTTTGTGAGGACTGAAACTCACCATAATGTCAGCTATTTAGCTGTGAAAATCAGTTTTAAGCAAGCACTTGGCAACAGTGGGAAAGAAAAACTCACATTTAACAGGAAGAAATCTCATGGTTCACAGAGGGGCAGTCATCTGCCGTGAGTGGTTGAGGTTTAGGCAGAGCAAGACAGGACAAAAGGCACACATGAGAAGAATCAGTAATGGTTAAATGCAATACTGGGGTGTAAACACAGAGTGAAAAAGAAGCGAATTAAGAGGAAACACTTATCATGGGAGGCCCCCAGTATCCTAGGGCCATGGCAATGTAACTAAGGGAGGATTCAGAGTAATTCGATTCAGCCTTATATAAGCTTCGTCAAAACGGAAAGTTTCAAGCCTAATCTTAAAACTAGAGACGGTGTCGTTGTAGTTCCACAGAAGAGGGCCTTTTCACCCGCATTCAGTTTATTAAAACTCCTATTGTGATAATATGGTTCTATGATGTCTTTAACATGAGAAGGAGAAGTTGAGGAGAAGGATATTGAATTCGGTTCTCCATTTAACAGGAACCAACAATGAGAAGGCATTATGGGAGAAATATGGTTGCTTGTTCTATTCTCTGTCAGCAGTCTTACTGGAGTGCTCTGGATCGACAAAATCTTTTTAAACAACCTTTACAACCTGATGATAATGAAATAATCCAGACTAGGAGTAAAAAAATGCAGTAGTTTTAGTTTTTCAGTGTAACTCTGAAAATATTTTTTCTAATTTTAGAGATATTGCACAATATCATATTAGGATATATTTTGGTCAAGAATGAGCCCAAGAGTTGTCACAGTGTTACTGGAGAGCAAGTTTATGCCATCTAGAGTAAACATCTGGTTATACACTATGTTGTACGTAAGAAACCACGTTTATCCATAGCCAGCGTGTCAAATTCCTTTCAGTGTCACTTGCTTTGATGCCTGGAATACTATCAGCTAAAGTCACTGGAATCTTTAGCTTTGTAAATCTAAGATTGGTCTTGCCAATAACCAGAGTTTGTTTGTTTTTTATTTGAGAGATATGTCTGTGAAGGATCTCAGTCATCCAGGTCATTGTAGTCAAAGGAGCTTGCAAAGAAAAGCGTCTGGACTTCTTTAAGTTGCTTGAATACGTTTCACCTCTCATCCGAGAAGCTTCTTCAGTTCTAAGGTCAAATGGTGGAGAGTCCCATTTGACCTTGGTATGTTGCTCTGTGGGGAAAGGGGCTTGGTGGAGTACTGGGTGCTTGCTCATCATAGCCACACAGCTGGCCAGATTTCCCAGCTTCTGGGGTAATATACCAGGACTAGCTACCTTTGCTCACACAGGCTACTTCGGCCTGGCTATCTACAGGGTTGTTTAAGGCGGGTTTATGGTGTGGATTCAGTTATCCAAATAAATTAGTCTGATCTCCAAAGCTACAACCCAATAACATTTATTTTAAGTGCCATTAATGCTAAAGGAGGGCAAAGAGTGAATAAACATTTGACAAACTGAGCAGGAAAGTGCTGCTGCTAATGGTGCAAGAGTATTGATCTAAGCTAGCAGAAGCTAACCTAGCTAATCACTAAAGACACAAGCGTGAGTACCATTCAAAAATTGTTGAGATCTCTTCGAAAAGTGTTTATTGAATGGGACATTACCACATTTTCATCTACAGATGCCATTTATCGATTTATAGACATCTCCTGATGTATTGGGATTGGTGCAATGGAACTAGCGAGCTGCTTGCGGTGACACCCCCAAAGTGGCCAGTGATAAAGAATTATGATAACGTTTGCAATTTCAGTTTTTTAACCCTTTCAGTGACAAAGACTCAATAGTAATCTTCGCTGGTTTTTTTTTTACTTTCCGTGTCTGCCATGTAATAGGTACTGCTGAATTTGCTTTGTAAATAAATTTTTTTCTGCACTCAAAGGCTTTTATTTGTTTTTAGTTTTTCACTATTTCTCATTTCATTCCATTTTGATTTTAGAGTTTTGATTTTTACTGCTCTGTTTCTGTGTTATGCAGTTTGAACTGCCCTGTGCAGAAACAACCTCTATAAATAAACTAACCTTGATCTATAGAACATAAAAAGCATATCTGCTTCCATTCATGATAATATTCATAATATAATATAATTTACATCAGCAGCTGAGTAGTTTCAGGACCAATTTAGAGGGCTATATTTAGAAATGACTGCTGCAGGAGCAGCACGACAGCCATGAGGGAGACATGCTGTGGTTGTGTGTGTGTGATTTGAAGATACGTGCATGTGTGTAGAAACATATATTTCCAGCCTGTGCACCTGCAGTTTAGTCAGTGGTGGATGTATCTGGAGCACATTCTCAGTTTGAGGCGGGTCTAAAAGCCTTCGGCCTTGTTCCATCTGTATGACTCATTCCATTTATCACTCTGCAGTGACTGTGTGATCAGCTTTTTAGAGGCTAACAACACACAAGTCCATGAAAACCACCACTACAGCACAGCTAATGTTCTTTATCACAGACACAAGTTAAATTAAAGAAAATCTGCAGTCTAGAACAAAAACAAATATTGTCCCTGTGTATCATTACTATTCTTATTAGAAAGACCAGCTGCAAAAACCTATGAAATTAGCCACTGGTTATCATGAAGCCACCTCCCTTCATGGGAAAATTCCCTGGAGATATAAAAGGAGAAGAGAGACTTCTCTGCTTTTAAGTGAACTATGAAATGCATTGCTAAGTTTTGAGGGACATAGACATACTTTCAGTACATGAGGTATAGTGACTGTATTGTTCCAGTAAGTCCTCATGTTTCATCTTACTCCCAATCGCTAAAGTTAGATTTATTCTGTGGTGTCATGCTTCCTGCTTTTTCTTGTTCTTGCAGTTATGCACCATGGTTCCATACTTTCCGTGTAGATGCCCGAGCCACATCGGCAGGCTCCAATCTGTGTTAAAAAGCAGAAAATCCATTTCCTCACCCATGTCTCTGAGTCCTGTATGATACAGTAGGAAACAAATTTTAATGCCTCCTTTATCCTCGGTCTGATTCTTTCAAACAGTACATAAAGCTTGCAAAGACGAGAATGCAAACATACCGTTCACTTTGAGGCTCAGCTAATTCTTCAAAGCAGCATACTGGTAAAGCATTAACATTACTTCACTTGGGACAGCAAATTAAATATATCAACAAGAAGCAAAAATACCACCTTTTAAGGTATCTTGTGGGCATATTTCTTGCTAAAATATACCCAAGCATGAGGTCATTTTACACATATTACAATACTATATTATTCTTAAGATTCCAATGCAGCAGTTGAGGTTTAAACTACCTCCATTTCTAAACTGGATTGAGCCATGAAGAAGTAAAACAGTGAGGTCATGACCAGGTTAGGCTTTGTTCCACTAGCTTAAATGCAAGCTCTTGTGGGAATTTCAATGGTCTTTGTGAAAAAGGATAAGCATTCTCTTGAGTGTTACTTTGTACTGCTGCTCAGACACATTTTATAACAAAATTAAACCTGGATTCTTGTTTGATAATAATCCAAGAAAAATAGTTTAATTTCATATCATGATCTCTTCTAATGTCAGTTCTCTGAGGACCTTTCAGAGTAAATAAAATAAGATTATTATTCATTGACAATAATTTATGTTTGGAAGTGGGACTCTGTTCTGAGACCTTCCTGGCCTGTCACTCACAAATGTGCAAAGTCAAAAGGCAGCGAGAGCAGCTGCAGATTTGTCTTATCAGTAACAATGACATGACTTTAATTAAGTGAGAAAGAACATGAATAGCATGATATGGTAGAAATGAGGGTGGAGGTGGCTTTGTGAAGGAGCATGAGCCTGCATATAGTGACAGCTCCCACTGTATGCAGGCTGAAGCAGGTTGTGAGATTTGTGAGATTTGCCAATAGGATGTTCATCTGAGTATCCGCAGAGCAATCAGCTGATGATTTTGAAAACAACTGATCTGCCAAGATTGCTGGCTGAGCTTCAGGCTACGGCCTGCCAGAAACAATGCTATGCAGAGATTTTTCAACATTTTCAGCAGCTCGCACAGTGTTTTTTTCCTCTGTGATTTTGTTAATTCCAAATTTTGTGCACCCAAACTCATTCATGGATTCACCTCATTGGTCAAGCACTGACAGTTAAGATCAAGGGTGATTTTAAATGAAAGTTGCTTAAAAACATCAGTATTTGAAAAAGTACCATTTCTGAGTGATTTTGAAACACGTTTTTAAGTGGCATGTTCTCAATAAATGGTCTCTACTGAATTTTAACCCTCTGATGCATAGTGGTCACTGGAGTGGACAGCTACTAAAACGTACATATCTCTTTAATGCATTGGTTTCTATGGTGGAACTGCATATTAGCCTCTAGAGTGCTCTCTGCTGCCATGCTCCATTGAGGTCAATTCAGTGTTCAGTTAGTGCAACTGCAAGTAAATTTCCTCTGAATCAAAGATGGCAGACAAACTGTCACCCCTGCCGACCACTGCTGGCATATCCTGTCAATCCTTCTATGCTAAAAGAGCCCAACAGGTAAAAGAAATATGATGATATGCAGTAACATCTAGGGAAGGATATTATCTGTTTGGAATAAGAAATTGTTATGTCTAATATGTAGAAAACTACGATTAACCATGTGTCCACTGTAGTGGACATCATGCATTACCCACTATATTTTTTTAACATAAGTCATAAATTGTCTCACTGTTTTTTGGGACTGTTTTGGTTATAAGTAAGCATATAATTGTTACATTTATAAGCTACTCATTTAAAATGTATATTTCTGTGCAGATCAGCTGTAGTTTGAGTTACTATAATAATTATTTTATCATATTTTGTAGACTTCAAATGCAGCAAAGAATAAGGCAGCGTACAGAATAGTCCAGGAAATTCCATCCAGCTCCAGTGATGATGATTTCATTGATGAGTGCAGTGATGATGAGTTCAGTGATAAGTCCAGTGATGATGAGAGTGGCTGCCAGAGCAGAACAGAGACATAGGAACTACGGACAGCCTAGGTGTGATGAACACAGAAGTGTTTGGAGATGCAGAGACTAAGATGTCAGTTTGTGTTTTCTTCCAGCATGCTACTAAGGGCTTGGTAATACTGTCCTGCATCGTTATAGAACTGTGTAGACTCAAAAATGTTTCTCTTGTTGGAGATAGTTTGCCATATTCAGGTGTAGGATTCACAGCTAGGGCTGTTGATTGGGTTTGTTATTTATGTCTAAACATTGGGGCCTTATGAGTTGAAAGTTCCAAAAAAATTGCTGAGATGTTTTTCAAAGGATACAAGCAAACAAGTGTTTGTATATTTACAATAGAACACAAGGTAATTAATTTTTATAGTAAATTCACAGTATTTCATTCTCAGGCGCATGTAGTCCACTGGAGTGGACAAGTTTATAACTTTATAAAAAAACATATTTTTGGGAAAAAAAGAGTTGAACATTTTTTTCATGTCCTGAGAAGAATAAAAGCACTTAAGAAAAAAATCTTGACCAAGGCTTTCATAATTCATGCATCAGAGGGTTAATTTTAAGTCTGTGAATATCAATCAGGTGTAAATAAAGCTTAACTTTGGGGAAAACCTGAAAAATGCAGTTTTAAATAATTGAAGAAAGATATTTATCAGTCAAGTAGCAGAAGATGTAATGTTGACACCACATAGCACTAAAATGCATCACTGTTGATACAATGCAGTGAAATTGCCTTTTGGAGGATATCATCTGGAACACTGAGACTAAAGCACCATTGTTCATCCAGGTAAAGCTATTTTCACAGATTCAACAAATATGTACTCTCTGCCCTTCTGCAGATTACGGTTGGCCCCTGCCCTCTGATCTTTGCCCCATCTGGATCTATCTGGACGTCCTGTTCTCTACAGCATCCATCATGCACCTTTGTGCCATTTCTCTGGATAGATACATTGCCATACGCAACCCAATCCACCACAGCCGCTTCAATTCTCACACCAAGGCCCGCATCAAGATCATGGCAGTGTGGACCATTTCAGTGGGTAAGTACACACATGCAGACCTAAACACCAACTATTTACGGTCTATATATCTGTCAGTAAATTGTGGGATACTGAAGTCTTCACAGGCCAAAAATGCTGCATTAGATTGAATTTGAGATGCCTTCAACACTAACAGGGAGAAAACACCAACTGGCAGCAGCATGCAGTATGTCAGTGAACAGAGCAACAAGGATATGATGGGATGACAGTGTGGGACATTTTGAGTCTTGGCAGAAGAAGCTACGATAAGCAATGAGAATGGACAAGATATGTTGGAAGTGCAGGTGGATCAAGAATGGATATTGCACTTCATATTGATTTAAAACAGGGAGAATACAACTTTGAAATCTAACCAAAAAATAAAATGGTTCAGAAAAGTGTTATGAATCAAATAATACCACAAAAAATCAAAGCACATTCTTCTGAAACACTGCTTGAAAAGCCTTTAATTTCCTCCAGTATTGATTATTCCCCGGTGAATAAAAAGCCTTCATGTCATAATGCTTACATTATGATTTTATGGTTCTCATTTTCAAGCAAGTCAACAAAACCCGGAGGTGTCCATAGTTTGTTTTTTTAGGTTTCTTATAGAAAAACTTGTCTTGTACTGTAGGTATTAAGCATCAGACAGAAAATGCAAAATCTGTAAAAAATGGCAGCACGGCATAAAATTCAAAACAAAAGACATGTCATGTGAAAAGATCTTGGATCACGTTTGTTTATGTGTACTTAAGACCTGAAAAGATGTTAAGCGGATCTTTAAGGTCGTGATGCTCAAATTTTCTCATTTACAGAGACCCTTCTTACTCATGGTCCTAAGTATGTGATAGAGTTAAGACACCAGTTAACAATCCATAAGTAACTCAAAGATCAAACCTTGTGGGACACAACAATTAGTGAAACACAGATTATTTAAAGATTGCCAATTTGTAAATTTAAGCTGCCAAACATCATCCTGGGTAATGCTAGCTTGCCAGGTAGAATAAGGCCTCAGTCACACAGGCCTATGTGACCCCCTGACAGCCTCCAGTTGCTAGAGAAAAATGTGTATTCCCTGAAGAGGAGCTGCTGGGTGCTCCTGGCTCTTGCTAAGTTTAAAGAAAAGCAGAAAGCACCCAAAATCCCTTTATGGTTGCTTTGGTTGCTAGCAAATTGCAGTTTTCACTCTCAGTTTGCATGAAAGATGCACTAGCCAATCATTCTTTGAGCTGTAGTGAGACTTAAAAAAAAATCTGTGATGCAATAAAGAAAGAGAGACTGTTTACAAGTAAACATTTTGTCTGCAATTAACTCATTTGCAAAGGAACATCTTTTACTTTGAAGGCATGTTGTTTCTGATTTACATCACACATTTCACAGTTTCAGTACAGCTCTTGAGTAGTTTGTTAGTGTTTGCAGGGAAACACAAAAACTACTGGCAACCACAGCAACCTGCTACAGACCAAATTGATTGCAAAGAGGTTGTCAGTGCAACACTGTGTATTTCTTTGTAACCAGTTTCTCATTAGGGACTGACAGCAACTACTTGCATTGTAGAATTTACACTTTTCCTTTGCAACTGGTAGTTGGCCTCTTTATATGACTGGGGTCTAACCATGTATATAGTCATCTACTAGGTCATCAAGGTGTGGTCCTTACCAGTATCTACAGAGGATTCAGGCCCGGCTCCTGTCAGAGCGAGAGAGGGTTTTTGAAACCTCTGCTTTGTGCTTGATTTCAAAGGCAATTAATTGAACATTTAAGTTCACTTTGTATCTTATTCTGTTTTCATAGACTGTGGGCAGTCTTGTGTGGCTTGCCTAAAGCAGCATTTATACAAGGAGTCACTTTTATTGACTTCATTAAAGTATAGAAAAGGTGAAATGAGGATAATGTGCTTCTTGAGGCTAAGAACCATTTCCCCCAAAGTTTCCCAGCCACACTGTCGAAACAGTAATGGGAATAAGTCAGTACACTGAGGTTTTAAAACAGTGGAACTACACCAAACCTAAATCACTCGCAGAAGCCTTGGTCTACATATTTTACATCTATTATTTCAGTTCAGGATTCTTTTACTTTATTGTTTATGCTGCTGAAATTAAAAGAAGTCTCTGTAAAAATGTAGCCATGTACATGTAAAATGTTGCCTCTCTTAATTCTAAGATGTTATGTGTAAGAGCATCATAAAAATGACCGTATATTTAGCAGGTCTTAAAACTACTTACATAAAAATGAACAGCAAAGCAAGAAGGTCTTTTTTTATTGACCAAAAATGAAGTCAAAATGCAGAAGCAATGTTTGAAAAACGAATTCCATCCTTACTACTTCCACAGGAAATAACAAGGTACGTAGCAGCCATGTCCTGCTAATCAAATTACTGGATTAACTGATCATCAGCAAATATGAGCACATCTATAAAAATATAGTTTTCGCTGTTAAAACAATGTCAAAGAGGAAATACATCACCAACCTTAGAGAAGCAACTGTTGCTGCCCATAAGTCTAGAAAATATGTGATTTCTTTATCATGTGACTATACTATATATTAACAACACTGTCTTCACCAGATTTACATAAAAAATTAAATATTCACTCAAATATTTGCTAATTTTTCAATAATTTACTGTTGAACTCATCATGTAAACTAAACTTAGAGGACAATTTGGTGTTTGATTTGACACAAGGGTTGAGGCAGTACATCAGTGCTGTATTTTATTTGACATGTGCTCTTTGTAAATATCGGATCTCTAATAAAGGCCAGGATTCTTTTGCTATGATTTACTTGGATAAAACAGCAGAAATTAAAGTTCTCTGAGTTCATAAACAGCTAAACCGAAGTTACTTAAGAGAGAATATAGTGAAGAGGAATAAAAAGAGTACAATCCTATTCATCAAAAGCATTGCAGCCAGCTCCTCATAAGATGCAATTTTCCACAAGACGTTTATGGCTTCATATAATTTTTTGGAAAGGACGGGGAACAATCAAGTCTTGTTTCTGCTAGTCTGGCTGGTCTCCAGCTGTTCAGTTCAATGGACATAGATGAGCAGGAAATGTAATGATGGGACCGTAGTCAAAGACCTGCAACCATAGTAGTGGTGGGATGGGAGTGCATATTAGCTTTAATTATTTACTAAGAAAAACAAGAAACATAAAGATGAAATCAAGGATCTCAGCTTCACGTGATTGCATGTAACCGGCAGTGTGCAAAAACATCATGTGAAGTTGCACTTTTTCTGCTTCAGTTTTTCTGTCCCTCACAGCAAAATCTCCAGTGTTAAATTAACATTGGAGAGTGTCTATATGGGTCCACACCTCTGAGTGTTAAATACAACACTGTTGAGTGTTAAATTAACACTTTTGACAGTGTTATATGTTTAAAAGTAACCTAATCAGTTTTGAAGATTAACAATGGCTAACACTGAGCAGTGCTGATTTTCTAACACTGGAAAATAACTCAAAATGTTAGAAATATTCCAGGGTTAGAAAATCAGCACTGCTCAGTGCCAGTCCTACTGATTGCCAACACTTTGGGGTGATCAGAACAAGAAGAACCAGAAGATCCCAAAGAGTTAGTGACGTTTTCACAGAGTTACTTACAGAAACCTTTTGCAACGTTTGCATCTCATTGACCTTGTTTACTAAATGAACTCAATTATAATAAATTCATTATGTTGGCTTCAGCCAAATTAATCCGTGAGTGAGTTTGGACCTTTAGGGAGGGTAAGAACTGCAACACCGAAACAAACCAGGGAAAAAAGTTTTCCCTGAAAGAAATTCTGATTGTGAATGTAATACTGATTAAGTCTAAAAATCAAGATTAGAAATCAGCATGGTGCTTAGTTAAAAGAAAATAATGTCCGACCTGTGTTACCCTCTTGTGCTTTTATGTTAGTTATGAAAATGGAAATTACTCACACATTATGTTCTTTAAATACAGGGACAATTTAGAAAATATAATATTAATATTTCATCATCTGGAGGTCAGAGCTAACCCACACGGGCGGGTGGGTGAGGAGCTTTTTAAGGCAGAATCCGACAAGTTTCTGCGCCGCTGAGTAAAACCCTCCCACATAAAACAAAATTACTTTTTTTTCTCAGACATCTCACACAGAAAGCATTACTAACGTATGGTTTGCGTGACCCGTGCATAGATAATATTTGATGTGGACAACCCCGCGCCTGGATATAATTACATTTTTAAAAAAAGCACCAATGTCAGCCAGAGTTTCCAACCAGCTCGCGCACACAGCCCTGACAATAATGTGATACTTTTTTATTCATGTGTCAGCGTGGTTGACTCTCTACAGGTCAGGTTAGCTCTGACCATTTTCTGACCTTGTAGCTGTGACAGATGCAGCAAAAATCACTGATAAGATCTTTTTTCCTCAAAATACTACTGTCAGTAAACACAACATCCACAAAGAAATGTGACATACAAACACATCAGTCCAATCTTCAACACACAGTTAAACAAAAAAAGGTAAGAGGAAAGATCTCGATGAGCTTTAATGAAGCATCTCAGCCTCAAATAAGCACAATACAAGCATCAGCGTGAAAGACATTAGACTTTCTAATGGTAGAGGTAAAGGGCACTGGAGGAAACCGCACTACGAATGCATTAATGGTTTTGGTTATTATCCCGCTTTTTATACAAAAAGCATGGTGTACTGCTTTTAAAGAATGACAAAAAGACCATTTTTATCTTCGTCTAATTTATTTCAGTGATCTCAGGGTCTAGTTGCATCTATACCACAGTCTGTATATAAAGAAAAAACTTTTCATCACAACGAGAACTTGAAATATATTACATATATTGTAGTCGTAGCCGGGAGATACAGATGTGTTATTAAGGTCCCACCTAATTAACAGTGTAAAAAGTGTTGTTTTTAGCACATGCTGTAACTCTGTGGAATTCCAGCTCCAAGTGTCAGGAAGAGTCAGTGAAAAAACTGCATTCTGTATAATATGTTTTAACCATTGCTTTAATGCCAGTAGCATTTATCCAGCCTCTCTTATGACGACTTTCCCCAGTGCTGTTTCTGTGAATCTTTCAAATAAAAACATAGTTACATAGTTTGAAGGATTATGAATGCTAGTTTGGTCCCAGGTCTGCAGTTTGTTACGTCGCCTGGATCAGTAGAAGGGTTTCTAATCAACTTCAATCAGCAGCTTAGAAAGACTGGTGCATAGCCATTTAATAAAGGTCAGATCTAATGTAGGTGTGTTAATTAGTGCTTCGGTATCCTTGAACACTTTAACTGGCATGGTGTCTAAAAGACATTTGGCATTAAAAGACATAAAGACATTTCCTGTAGTTAACTCTTAATAGTTAACTCCTTAACAGCCTTAATATGAATTAATCAGGTCTTTCAGATGATTTCAAAGATGCTGCTCTGGATGGTAAAACGTGCAGCTTGGAGAGGCCACAAATTTGGACTCTGGAACTTCGGGGAAAAAAAGGTGAAGATATACAAAGTAAATGGTCACTTAAACACTAACTCATCAGGCACAAGCCGATGATTGTGTCATGAGCTAAACCTAAACACGAAGACAAATCAGTGGAGAGACGTTAAAAGAAAAGTGCATGCAAGCCAAAGCATCATAAAAGCATCCTATGGGATTCTATGATGAAAGACGTCAGTTTCTTGATGCTGTAGTGCGGATGAACTGAAGGGTACTGATGCTTCCAGGCCCAGGTGATAAAAGCACTCCTGCTAGCTAAAGGATAAGACAAAACTGTAACTGTGATGCTAAAAGCTAATGTTGGGTGTGATTTAAAATCTGACAAACTTCCTTTTTGTAACTTTTTGCTGTCTTTTATTCAAATACATTTGATTTGACATTTGTACATTTTCAAATAAGGCTTAGGTGTCCAGATATTTGTTTCAAGGCTAGCGAAGCGATCTAAAGGGAATCTGTACACCTTTATGCTCATCTATAAAAGAACCTTCCTTGCAGTTTGATTCATTGTTGGTCAAGTAGTTGCAATCAAATTCAAGAAGTGATTTATTTCGGTGGAAGAAACTAGCCACAGTTGTTTGTATAATAGCAAATCTAAAGGTGTTAAAGGCCTCACAACATTCACAGATAAAGAAAAAATGAGAAAGGAGTTCAAAGGAGTGAACGTCCTTCCTTTGATGGCTGAGGAGGCAAAAGGGGGTTGTAAGACGGGAAAAGGTGGATTACAACAATTTAATATTGTTACAGTGTGTTGTTGAGAAATACACAATTCAGCACTGAAATTATAATAAATTGACAAAGTCTGTTGCTATGACAGGACCATCATAATGAGTCAAATTAAACAGTTCAAAGAAATGATTGTGAATGAATGAATTCAATAGCAGCCTTCACATTTGATGAAGGAGGTGGGGTGGAGAAAAGAATTAAAGAAGCAAAAACAACCATAAAAAACATTTATTTATTGGAAAACTGAAACAAGAGACAACTTCCCTCCAAATGCTTTGTCCATTAAACCAAATAACATTTTGTTCAGTCATTATATTGTCTCCAAACTTTATTGACCAAAAGCAAAGACACTGATTTATTTAGAGCTGTCAGCCTCCCCTAATGCCTCCGAACTCCCGAATGACCCTGAGTTCCGTGTTTGCATCCTGTTGGCTCCACTTCATTAACTCTGTCCTTCTGCACCGTGGCTGCTAATGACTGACTCATGCCACAGTAGCTGACTAATAATTTAGCCTTCCATCCTAGCCCAGCTCCACAGCACGAAAGCTAAGATTCACTCATCATTTACTGTATACTCCAAATAAACTGACGCAGGTAAGTAATTTCCATAAGATCCAGTTTCAGGTGGAGTTAAGTTTGACTGCTATAAGTGTGCTGTTATACATTTAATGGTAGTGATGTGCAATACCACTGAGGTCCTTTTCTAATCTGATACCACACATGACTCTGCTTACAATCAGCCATTACTGTGAGCTGATTGAGTGAGCGCATGTGTGTGTTTTATTGCAATAAAAATAAAATAAATGTTCATATCTCCACTACTCAGAAATTGTAGATGCACCACCAGTTTTCACCTCGCTGCACATTAATTAAAATCAGCTGACTGAAGCTCAGTAGCTCGGTTTGAAAAGGAAAAGCTAAGTAGATGTTGACCGGTTAATTAGTGGATGGCCCACTCTTCTTCCTGTGCCGCATCTCTCCAGTAGTTATTTTGTGTATATTATTCATTTTTCTTAAGCCTACACATTGTCAGTGTAATTTAGTAGCACAATGTAACTCAGTAATAACAAATGCCAAATAATGCAAAAACACAAAACCAACCAAAGAAGAAGAAAAAAAAAGCCTAATTGTTAAAAAGAAATTCTATTTTAAAAAAAAAAGTAAAACAAAGAAGCAGTGTACAAATGTTGCTAAGGAGGTACACCTGATTGTCCACTAATGAAGACTTTTGTCCACATATTCACATTCTTTGTTGTGTGACTGTGTGTGTGCGACATCACTGTATGAACATGCATGCAGAAAAATACCATAAAATGACAATTTAAGTGAAACATTACAGCAGAAAAAACCTAAATAAAGGACTAAATCTACTTAAAATGGACAGATATATTTACAAAACAGATACAATTTACAAAACAGATACAGTGTGAACACAAGATGCAAAAAGGACCACAGACACACAAACAACTAAAAACAAATGTAACCAAAAAACTGAGGTGTAAACTCAACAGAAACGCATAGAGAATGACTTTAAAATCACCCTGAAAAATCAGAAAGAACTTTTCTTCA
Organism: Haplochromis burtoni; assembly: GCF_018398535.1. Taxonomy (NCBI): domain Eukaryota; kingdom Metazoa; phylum Chordata; class Actinopteri; order Cichliformes; family Cichlidae; genus Haplochromis; species Haplochromis burtoni. The sequence goes on from NW_024582828.1 coordinate 358,937, forward strand.
TTACTCTCGGTTATTTCACGCATGCAGGAACAGTTCTGCCCGTGATTAGTTTTAGCTGGAGAACAAACTTGTCTTTCCAAACATCCTCATTTAAACTATCACCTCACATCTCTTCAGGCCGCTGGTTATTTCCATTAGTTGTATTTCCTGGCTAAAACAGTTTGCCTCTTACTTAATATCTTAACATCCACCAGTGAGCATGATGGTGGTTAGCACTGTTGCATGGGTTAAATTTACTGGTCACCCGGGGTCTTTTTGTGTGGACTTTTCTCCTTTTCCCGTGTCGGTGCCCCCCAGGTGCACTGACTAAAGCTTTAATTATACTTTTGTCCACATGCTAAGGTCTGCTTCGGTCCAACTAACATAAAGTTCATCATCAGACCATGAGCGCAAGAGTCCACGCCAATGTTTGAGTGCCTCCCTGTTTTTTGTGAATGCACAGACTCAAAACAAGACTTACAATATGCCATGCACCCCAGGCAGCAGACCTCAAAGTATAACAGGAATAACTACCCATTGTGTTGGTAGCACCAGAGTGTAATTTCACTAGCTGGGCTCACGTCCTCATTTTAGGTTTGACAGGTAAAAATGAATGCTTTGACATGAATTGAGCTACAGTTTGGGGAAGGCATCGAAGGGGACTGGCGATGGTTCCTGGGCCTGGCAGATCCCCGTGTACTAAATAGAAGTGAAGAAGTTAAAGAATAGAGAACAAGGAGGGCGGGAGGCCACGTAAACAAGAATGATCAGCTTGTAGAACTGGGGGAACCTATTTAGATGAGAACCGGAAGGAGCGTGTTTGGAGGCGTGGTCCTGCTCCTGAAATTCCAATATATTATCTCCAATAAATATAGTAAATTCAAAGTTTATCTCAACAGTCCAACAGTCCAAAAGCAAGCCTGAAGGGTGTAGATGGGAGAGTTTGTGGCTCTACGTCTCTTTGTTTGCCCTGTGGTTGGAGGGCTCTCTCCTTCACTCCTTGTTGAAAAAGCAATTGAGAGTATTAATGGACACCCATCAGGTTACCTACAGCACTCTAAGAGGAATTACGCCAAAGCTGCATTTTCAGCACATGCTAATCAAGAATCACTAAAGGAGCTAGAACACGTTCCTGGAAAGTCCATAGAAGGTGGATGTTAACAGGTTAATGTCTCTAAATAGTTAATATAATCTGCTCCTGGGACTCTGGGAAGCATTAATCCCCTGCAGCAGAGGGAACTCTTGCTCTTTCTTGGGGCCATCCTCATGTGAGAGTTTCATCACAGCTTAATGATCCCGCGCCGGTGGGAGCTCCAACACTCTCCTAAGTAGCTCCCCCGACGAGCCCTGATCACCAACAGGTGTGTGGCAGGAACTTCAGGTGTGGCCAGTCCTTCTGCAGGGCCACACCCATCAGGCCTGCATGTGGCTGTTCTCCATCCTCCAGCCACACATGTACACACCCTGCCTCTACATATGAGTGGAAACCCGAACACAGCATTGTGCAGAAAAACACATCCCCAAATAACAACAACACTAATAATAATAACAACAACAACAACAACAATAATAATAATAATAATAATAATAATAATAATAATAATAATAATAATAATAGTAATAATCCTCCTGCTCACGGACCCCCCGAGTCCTCCAGAGCCGGGTCCGTGACAAGTATGCTCTTTAATAGCGCTCAGTTTCGATGTTCTTGGTTCCTTTTAAGAGACCTACACTGACTCTTTCTTCAACATGGTTTTTCTAATTAACATTTTAAACTGCACTGACACTGGGTTAAGAACTCAACTCCCTGATCTTCAATGAACTTTTCAGTTTGTTAACTAAAATGAAGCTGCTGCTGATGAATCGGTCAGTATGTGAAAATGTCGAGATGCAGGGAAACAATCGACATGTGACTAAAGATTATGGCTACACTAATAATATATAGTTTGTTTAGAATGACGCCTGCTACAGTGGAAAAATGTTGCCACAAAATGCTGGAAATGCCATGCTATACAGAAAACAGGAACAGGAACGGCCTTTGCATTAAGTTTGCTCTAAAAGCCACAGACACGTGACCAGCAGGCAGTATGCAAGACAAAATGTGAAATGCACTATAAATTGTTTAAACAAATCGGTTTAATTACACAAGTGCAGCCAGCAATCCAACATATGTGAGGAAATGTGAGGAAAGAGATCACAGCATTTAAGTATTATTTGATAAATAGAAACTGTTCCCTGCAGTATATTTGAAAGCCTCCTGTAAGTGCTTAGAACTTTTATGTGTAATATACTATGCATGCAAAAACCTCAGGGCTAAAACCTACCAACTAAGCGGAGGATCCACAGAGTCAACATCACGATGAGTTGAATAATGCGATGTCAATGGGGCAGGCAGCCAGTCCTGCCTTCAGGCACATTGGAGCACCCCGAACACGCCTCAGTGGCACACTACCCCGCCTCGGCGCCTCCTAGGGATTGAGTTTGTCTGAGAAAGGAGGAGAGCGGAGCCCGGTGGCTTCCTTGTCGGAGTGTTGTGGTTGTTGTTAACTCACACCTGCTCAAGCTACTGCAGTGAGCCGAGGTTATAGTCTGATCTGATTGGACCTAGCATCAGGACTTACACATTCCTGCACAGAGGAGGATAGGAGGGTGTAGATGCTCACACTGACATGCATGAATGCATGCTGATGATGTGCAAGTGTGTGAGATAGTGAGAACATCTCTAGAGTTACATAACTGAAATGTTCATGTATTTCTTTACAGATGCGTTACGCTGCACTCACAAACCACACACACACAGACCTCAAAAGCACCCTGAAAAGGATTTTAGAATGTGGCAAATGATAAACTAAAAATTATAAACATCCTTCAAGTGTTCTCTGAAAACATCATAAAAACTTGTAGATAAATGTTGCCATTGTTATAAAAATGAGGACCTGATTTTTTTAATTTTTAGATTTTTTAGATGTGTTATTTTGACGCAGACCCCTGCATGTGGTGAAGTCGCTGTGCTGACTTAATCCTGAGAGCAGCCATAGGCATGAACAGTTTTTTTGAAGAGTAAATGTTAAAACTGAATCACCACATAATCGTTCCTGCTTGATGTAAAAGACCTTAATAATAAATGCATCAGTATTATGTACAGAGGAGAGAGGAGGAGACAGTGTTGGGGAGTAACGGAATACATGTACCGCCGTTACGTATTTAAAATACAAAATATGAGTAACTGTATTCCGTTACAGTTACCGTTTAAAAAGGTGGTATTTAGAATACAGTTACTTTGTTGAAATAAATGGATTACACGGCGGTACTTTCCTGTTTCATATTGTCGCGGGTCAGGACTGCTTGGGTTTTGTTTGACAGCTACGTTCTGTTGTTCCAGGTGGCACGGTTACGGTTGCCATGGTTACTGGGTGACGCTCTCTCTCTCCGTGTTTCCTGGGTGAGAGAGCGCCTTTTTGTTGTTGTTGTGCTAAGCTAACAGGCAGAACGCTACAAGCATAGCTCTAACGAATGTAGCCTCATGGGCAGTGTAGTCCGTGCTGCAGGGAGAATGGACTGCCATACCCGTTATGTGTCTGTGAGCGAGGGAGGGAGAAAAAGGGGAGTGGAAAACTAGGAGCTGTCATCGAGCAAAAACGGGAGCTGGAAGCATGTAAATATAATAATAACCACTGCAGCCAAGAAGAGTGCCTGATGAGCCCAGTTGTAAGTAAGCTATTAAGACTCGACTGTACACTGTGTTCGTAAAGCTAGTTTTCGGCTATGAGCCCGACACAGAACCCGCCGTATTAGTCAGAGGTCCCTTTACTACAGTTCGGAGCCGCAGACCTTCAGTAACAGTAATAAATCACAGCAATAGTGGATTCATGTAGTTGTAAAAAGCATGATAACATATTAAGTAATCCAAAGTATTCAGAATACGTTACTCTCATCGAGTAACGTAACGGAATACGTTACAGAATACATTTTGGGGCATGTATTCTGTAATCTGTAATGGAATACATTTTAAAAGTAACCTTCCCAACACTGGGAGGAGAGAGGTACAACACTGAGCATCTACAGCCATCTGTAAAACACCTCGAAGCTCTGTCATAATTTGGGACTGACTTTCAGCCAGTGGTGTTGGACATCTTGTTAAAATTGATAGAATTACAAGTGCAGAGAAGTACTGCCAGATCCACCATGCAATACTGTCTGCAAAGTGTTTGTTTGGAATCGGCTTCATTTTTCACCATGACAATAATCCCAAACGCGCTGCCAATCCAATAAAAGCATCATCTGGTTAGAAAAACACACAGTGGGACACTCAGTCATGGCCTAAATCAGGGGTGGTTTAAAACATTTGTACAGCGCTACATATATTTTGCTTGGGAAATTCCTTATATAAGGTAAAATTATTCAAGCTCTATTTTATGAGTGCATAGTTATCTATTTATACCAGAGAGTATCTTGAAGCGGAATCAGAACCTTTTAGAACAAAGTGCCTAGTGTTCTAATTTATGTTTGTCTAACATTTCATTTTCTGTCTGTGAATGGCTACCCAAGCAATATGGGCTATGTGGGTCAGCTGCTAAGCTTGCCAGGGAGAAGGGGAAGCTTCCCTTTATGTGTCACTTACATGGTTCACGAGCATAATATATTCACTCAGTCTGATTTCATTGTACTTTGTCAAAACACTGTATTTAACCAAGCCTGAAAGATTATTAGAATTTGAAATGAAAATACTTTCAGAATCTCAGCATCAGGGTTTGAACTCAAAATGCACCTGAAAACTGGATAGAAAGAGTATTGATATGATGTATAAGCAGGTTACCTTATGCAGATGAGCTACTGCATAACAATCAGCACATTGTTTGTAAGTAAGTAAAAAGTAAAATTTTATTTATATAGCACATTTCTAGATAAAAGATCACAAAGTGCTTTACAAGGTATAAAACAAAAACAGTCAAAAGTTAACAAAATGCAATTATAAAAAGATTTGTGCAATAACAAACAATTTAGGTGCCACAGTCTGTAACATGGCTATTATAATGAAAGTGGAGATTATATCAAAGAGGAGAAATGTTTAGAAGAAAGTGTTAGGTGACAAAACAGAAAGGAGAAATGAGACAGGGATGTTGGAAACGGGCCAGATGTATCTCCTTGTGACAGCAGTTGATGTGTGAGACATTCGTAAAAGTGAGACTCCATCTGCTTGTGTGGGACAAACATCTTTAAAGACTCATGAATTTCTAGCATTGCCTGTTAAGCATGAACACCACAAATATTGATTCACTGGGGTGGAAACAAGTTTTGACACAAACCACATTTATTACAGACCATTTCCTGAGAGGCTTGTTTTCACTTTTCCGCTCAGTGAAGTCAGAGAGACGACATCTGCGTCACTCAGTACTGAAGTCTTCTTTTGTTTTTGCTGCTTTACCTCCTGCTGGGGCTCTTACCTGATATTATGTGAATAAATGATCACGAGGCAGAAAGCTTCAGAGTGAGCGGAAGAGACTGCATTTCAAGTAAACAACATACAGTTAAATGCAAAACATTTACATCACTTATAAACAGTTGCTAGTGTCCAAGTGCTCAGCAACTTGGCACAAACTAATTGCATATAGATGGTTAGGATCAGGCAGAGCATCAGAATAGGGGAACAGAGGGGATTTAGGTGACTCTGATTGTGGAATTCAGAGTTACTTAAGAATGTCATAAATTGTTTCAGAAACTGTTGAGCTACTGAAAGTTTCCCACACAATCATCCGTAGGGTTCACACAGACTGGCCTAATAAAGAAAATATCCTGTGAGAGGCAGTTGTCTTGGCACAAATGCCCTATTGTTACCAGAGCTCAGAGGAGAATTTGGGCTGACAGGAAGGCAAAAGTAATTCAAATAACCACTTGTTGTTTGGAAGAGCATCTCTCAATGCACAACAGCAGAAGACCACACCGGGTCCTTCTCTTTTTATCTAAGAACAAAAAACTGAGCCTACAGTTTGCATAATTTCACCAAAACAGGACATATGCATCTTTGTTTAATCAGTGAGCTTTACTCATGTTAATTTTGTCAAATTTCAAAACCTGCTGCAAAAGAACTGGGACAAAGCAATCACTGAACTGTGGAGAACCTGAAAACCTTTCATCTGTTAAATAGAAAACAATAGAATTTTCAAATTTTCGTTTTTGTAACATTCATGAAAACATTACCCAAGAACTTAGACTTACACTAAGCTCAAATAAGTGATATTTATCTCATTCTCAGTTTGAAAGGGAAAAGCCTCAGTATACTTCCTCCATACCCTTCAACTTTTCCTTTAAGTGCAGTTTACTGTTGTCTTTGTCATATTGCAGCTTGCTGTACCAATAGTAAAATTAATTTCATTAAAAAGAGATTATCCAGGGCGCTGCAGAAAGATCCAAAATAAACATTCACGTCTGGAGACATGAATGGCACAGTCCCGTGCATGAAGATAGAAAACAGGCCCATTCAAAGGTCAGAATTAAAATGGATTTAACAGAAGAATAACATGACTTGGATGCTGCCAACTCTTTGTGAAAAATTGACTAATTAAAGCCAACAGCAAAGACCAGAGCCTTTGTCACCACGACATGTTTGCCAATTTTGTAGCCACTTGTCATCCTGGTGTCTTCCAGTACTGAATGTCAACATATTTACAGCAGGAAATAAGACTCTAATCCATCTAGAGCGGCTGCTGTGATGTGAACAAACCCTCATCTAACTAACAGAGTCTGCTGGCTACAACACAGAGCTGACGGCTGGCAGGAAGAAAAAAACCCTCATGTGGTTGTGGTTGCATTATTTTTCAGTCTCAAGATAATATCTATATTCGTATAGGTTTACAATCTATTTCCTCTACTCCTCTTTTATATGATTGAGAACCTGATCTTCTTCTTTGGCCCAGAAACAGCATTTATTGCACTAGTTGGTTCTGGGTTAACTTCAGGATCACAACTTTCTTGAAATTTCTCAAACTGAAGAAAATTTCTTAAGAAGTCCAAAATAACAAAGGAAAGAAATGTCATGTCCTTTTGATTTGAATGTGTGTGTGAGTGTATGTTCATGAGATGCCTACAGTAAAACTACACATTAAAGTACTTTTGACTCTATTGTGGATAGTGTGATCAAAATTTATTTTAACTGTGTATTTCAGACCAAAATTAAGGCCAAGTATAAAGATGGGTGAGGTCTGGCCCATGAGTACTCTTGTAATAATGTGGTAATGACTACTGATACTACTCATGGATTTGACTATCACCAGTGATGAATCACTGATTTCATATTCATCACTATATCCTCAGTGGCTCTGATAGAGCAGAGCACTGGATTTTCTCCATTTGAATCATCTCATAGCAGCACTTTAGCCAAAAACAGACACAAACAGCTCAAACGGACGACACATCTGCAAACCTCTATGGCAAACAAATCAAGACTCACAGATCAAACAAACCAGCAGTAAAAAGGTTGTGTGAGTGTCTTTGAATTCAGCTCTCTGAAGGTTGATCATTTTCACAAGAGAAGAGAAACCCAATATCTTCCTTAGTAGCCCATTTGCCTCGAGGCTGAATGTGTGCTACAGTAGCCTTTCTTTCAGCTCCAGACAGAAAACTAACAAAAGTTTTTTCCATCTGTAGAACTGCAGCTCTATGGACTGCTTTGTAAACACACAAAAACAGTAGAAAATTCACCGAGTTCACTCAGATCACATTCTCTACATTCTCATGATATGAACATAGACTGCAGCTCCTGACCTGCATCTGCAGGATTGTATGCACTGCACTTAATTTGTTTTTCAATGCAAAAATTTCTCCATCGTAGGATCAATAAAGTCTTATCTTATCTTATGATTCCCTACTTAGATGAACAAGCAGGTGTTTCAAAAACAGCTGCATGTTGACTGGAGTTAGAGCTTATCCTTGTAAATTTACCCAAGCATTGAGTGAAGATAAATATGCTATCATAATTCAAAATATATTATCCTACAACACAAGTTTGTGGAACATCTGGTATCAAATAATAGAGATAAAATGCATGCAAGTTATTAAATGGTTGTAAATCTGCTACATTTCTTCAGCTCTTTCAGTTCTGATTGTAGTATTCCTGTAGTTTCATCTGTGGTCCTTTTGACGTCTCATCAACAATAGATACTGCCATTCAAAGTTGCCGGCTTTAACCAGAGGTCAGCCAACAGTCAGCCAACAGGGATTCTCCCCTTCATTCCTTGGGGCGTATCTGCTTTCCACTATAAACACACCCCTTTCACTCAACTGCAGAGTGTAACCAAGAAATGCCGCATTCTTCAAAAAAACCTTTGACTTGGACTGTCAGCTATAGATGATTTTCTCTGTATTATTGTACGGTCTTTGCCTAATAACATAAAGCATTGAGCCCACTGTTTTGATTTGATGCTATATAAATAAAACTGAAATGAATTTCACATTCTGCAATAACTTTCATTGTGAACCTCTACACCCATTAAAATATTTTTTAAAAAACCCTTAAATCAAATGGATAAAACTTTACAGTTAGTTTGACCATTCAAACATTTACTCGCCTCTGTCAGTGCGCCCCAGGGTGGCTGTGGCTACAATGTAGCTTGCCATCACCAGTGTGTGAATGGGTGGATAACTGGTCGTGTAAAGCGCTTTGGGGTCCTTAGGGACTAGAAAAGCGCTATACAAATGCAGGCCATTTACCATTTTACTGTGCAAATCACCAAAACTATTTCCAGTAAACAGTTCCTCATTCATAGATACAATTTAAAAGTAAATTAAATACAGAAAAATAATATTCTTGCACACAAGCCTCCTCATAGATCCCAAACCAGATGTGGAGTTCATTTCTGAGACTGGTAGAACTTCATTTTTTATTGAGCCTAAATTGTTGTTTACAATAAATGCAGTCTACTACTATGTGACTTCCATAAATTTAAGGTTTTCCTTCCTGTTATTTAGTGGTGGTTTAGTGGTGGTTTTTAAATTGATATTACGCTCATCTATCAGCCGGTAATCGGTCAGGACTACATCAGGCATCCATCATTGTCCTGTCAGGGATGAGCCATTTTAAGCGGCTGCATCTGTTAATTCATATAATGATGTTCATATTATGTAAGCAGCTATTAATGGGAATAATTCAAGCAATGAAAAAACAGATTTTTTTTTTATTTTGTGCTATTTTGTCTTTTCTGTATTTGCAGTCTGTTCACGCTGCTTCCTAAATCCCTCTTCTTTGTTGGTAAATTGATGATGTTGTTAACCTAATTTTCCTTTTTTGTGTGTATTTGCACCAAACAGATATTATACAATATAACAACACGTAAGAAAGTGCCCCAAGCAAGTTTCCTGAAAGCTTCTTTGTGTCTTTCTATTTCTACAGATCTCAGTTTCCTAATCCCCAGTGACAAATTTCTTATAAAATCTTTTTATCAATTATGTTGGCCCATATAAATCCTAATGCACATCTAAGCAAAGTTGTTTCTTGGCAGGAAAAATAGTCCCCTGTTCCTTAATCTAACAGCTCAGTCCACCTCCACACCTCACAGTTAAAGCAGGTACAGAGAACTAAAAGAAATCACTGCTTTTATCAGATGAATGCAGTACACTAAAAAGCTTATAGTCATCTTTTTTTTGCTTTCAGAGTTCTAAGCACAAACCAGCTGTTTGAAGCATTTTCCAATCAGATTTCAGGCTGCACTGATTCTCCTAAATGTCTTGATTTATACTTCCAGACTGAAGCATTCTCCATCATCTCTCTCTTCTTCTTCATCTCCTTTGTGTCTCCCTCCCCTCTGTTTTCTCCCACTTGATCGTCTTTCATCTTCTTTTCCACCTCTGATATATTATTTCCTGTCCGATTTGTTTCATGTCCTCAGTGTTGAGTTTGCCATCAGGGACAAGAGAAAGAGGCCAAAAAACACAAAAAACAACAACTAGCTTTTGATTTCTGTGATTCTGTGTGATGGATGCTTGAGGGACTTATCTGAAGAACAAAATTAATCCAGGGACTTGTATCACCGTCACCCCGACAAATAACGTTTGATCGGCTGGATATGAAGCAGACAGCAATTTAAAGTTACTAATGATATTTCCTTTCTCTTTGAATCCAGCTCTGTTTTTCAGTGTTTCTTTTTCTCTGACACCTTCAGTCCGTCAGCTGCCTAACCGCTCCACAGTAAGGATGAAAAATACGTCTGTGCCTAATCACCTGCTTTTTAAAAACATACAAAGCCACTTATCCACAGCAGACAGCCTCTACTCACCTACAAAATGTAATTTTGTAATGAGGAGCCTGATAGTACATCGACATTTAGCCTGAATGTTATCACCATGGAGTTTAATAACAGCACAGCAGATGCCATATCATGCTTGTCTGTGAGCCTCGAGTCTAAAAGCACTCTTCAGCTCTCAATCAAACATTGTGAGCGTGTCTGAGTTTGCATTTGTCACGGAGGGACAGGCCTGCTACGTAAGAGCCTTGGACCCAAAGTGTCAGGGCGGCTCTGGGTAAAATCCATCTTTAATGTTTCTCATTAGAAGGTTAATCAAGCAATAAGACATGCCAGAAATGACCAAAAGTTAAAGACTCTGACAAACTCAACCTAAACTGCACAAAAATTATATGAAGAGATTAAATGGCAAAGAGATCAAAATCAACCACAATAAGACATGACGAGAGTCCAAAACTCCTTTTAAGAGAACAGTATCATATTTTATATAGATAGTCTTTATTCTTTTTAAACGTACTTTAAGATGTTTGTAGAGAAGTAAAAGTGAGATAATGGAAGCAAGATTTACTTACTTACTTTACTTTCATTAACCAAACTTTTATGGGAGTAGGCAATGGATAATGGGTATTAATTTGTTAATACCTGGACATGAGTAACTTTATTTGATTATATAATACTACACCACAGTATATTTCCAAATAACTGGTCAGCTTTTGTTTTTAGTGTTTTAGTGTTGTTTTAGTGACGTTGCAAGAATTTCAACATTACATTGTAACAAGTTCAAAACAAGGATTCAAAAGCATCATATTAAAGTCCAGGTGGAAAGAGACAAAAAGGCTGCAAAGTGGCACAACGTCCTGTTGTATTATTATCATAATCACACACAGGTTATCACGACCTCTAAAGCTGCCTATTAGACTGCACACTCTTCAAAGATCTTCAAAGCTGTTCACATTTCTCCCAATCAAAAAACAAACAAACTTTAGTATCTGAAGCAGCTGTAAAAACAGATTTTTTTTTCATTTGAGATTTTACACAAATAAAACATAAACACTCATGAAATATGTACAGCTCTTTGGACTGTCACCAAATCTTTTACAGTCCTTTGTGCTTTCTAGAGGACCAACAGAGCCAGCAACAGCTCAAAGTTACTACAGCTGCTTTAATACAATTCCCAGATGATGTATCTTACTGATTTTGCTGTTGTCATTGTTGTGTTTTGTAATGCAGAGCACCTTCTGAAACTGTACTACAGCATTTGCAGCTTTAAATACAATACCATCAGTACTTTTAAAGTAGAAGGATGACAGTCCACCCACCCATGCTCCCTGAAGCAGGCAGCTGTATGTTCCTCTATGTTCCAGAAACACTGTTGTCATGGTGTTTCTGTTTCACGTTTCAAAATTATACATGCATGACTGTTGTCAATAAACTGATTAACTGGCTGATCATTTCTGCACCATCTTTCTCTTGAGAATAAAGCAAGACGAAGGCCGACTGGGATGGGAGTAAATATCTCTTTTATGAGGGCTGCAAAGCTTCACAGTGAAGCACCGAAACCAGTTTTCTGTCAAACCAGCCAAACTTAATGAGAATTATCCATCTTTGACCCTCCTGCTCCTAATGTGCAGCAACAATTTCAGTCTACCTTCGCTGCGCCCGTCCATCTCCAACCATCTCGCCCTCCTCCTCTCCCCGCTCTATCTCTGTCTCTTTCTGTCACTTTCCTTCTATTTGTTATGAGCCGGTAATGAGAACATGGCGTGCGGGAGATTGCTCAGTTTATCTCCTTCTACCCAGTTCCTGCTAGTATCATCCAAAACCTTTTTTTAGACATTTTCTTATTACATTTATCACAACGTGTGACTGCCAAAGCCCCTGCAGACAATTAAAAAGAACAAATAACCCAAAACAATAAAGGAAGTTCACCGTTCAACGTTTTAAAGCCGATGTATATCGGGTAATAAAATGGGCAAGTATGCAAGGTGAACTGCTACTGTCAGCCACAGAGGGAGAAGGAAACACTGTCAAACCTCAGATTCAGCCCACAGGAGTAAGGTGGAGGCAAACCTGCACTTTCCTCCCACACTGTGACAGACAGAAAAATGGAAAAAAAATTTTAGCTGCAAACTTAATGGAAAATTTGACGCCTTTATTTGGGAACAGATACGGTCCAACTGTTGTGTTCGTGCGGTGAAATAGAGCAGACTGGTGAGCTCCACTCAAAAGAAATATTTAAGCTCAAAGATCTGACTTAAAGTAATTTGATTACATTTAAATGTAATCCATGTAATTTTGTTACATAATTGCAACGTGAAATGTTAAAGTCAATGGAATCTGGTCAAATAAGTGTGTTCGATTGGTATACATTCAGTCTATATTTTACTTAACAAATAATTATTTGACTACATAAACCTTTGATTTAATATATGTGAAATATATGTACACACTGTCTGTGTGCATACAGTACTTCTGCTAAATCAGTGGTTTCAAACTGTGGGGCAGGGTCCTGGAGTGAGACAAGGAGCCACCACAGGTGTAGTTCTATGACGTGAAGTTAAATGTCATTTTCTTAAGGAAAAAAAAAGCTGAGCTTTAACCTCCTAGGACCTGGCGTCCACATATGTGGAGATCACATTTTGGGATGTCCGGATGAAAATACTTAATTTTTCTCTACAAGGGCCTGATATCCACTTACGAGGACATTATACTGCCACTGTTCTATCAAAATTTAAAACCAATGTCCTCATATGTGGATCTCATTTGTCTCAGAAATAAAAATTAGGTAATAAAACAAAAAATCTGGTAATTCTTTGTTTTTACATTCATCAGGTCCCAATCAACACAAATAGCAAAGAAAAAATTAAAATGCATGCCATGAAAGAGTTTGGGTCTTAGGAGGTTAAGTAACTTGGATCTTTGTTTTATTGTTAATGAGTGATAGAAACCGTGGGCTGTGGGACGTGAACTTTTTTCAGCGTCTCTATGCCAAAAAAGTTTTGCTTGTTTACACAGATAAAGCCTGCAAATCAGTGTGCTCCGATAATAGTTTTGATTTATGACTATAAAACTTAAACTCATGTGAAAATCCATCCACTGCTGCACAAAGCCAGGTTTCCTCTCACCAGCCGACCCTAATCTCCTCTGGTACAGACACAAACACTAATATCTACATGAATCACAGAGGTTGTTATCTAATTGTAATGTTCTCCTCATGTCTCTGCTGTTGTCTTTCTCTGTAGGGATCTCAATGCCGATTCCTGTGCTGGGTCTCAGAGACCACTCCAAGGTCTTCAAAGATGGCAGCTGTCTGCTGACAGATAACAATTTCGTGCTGGTCGGCTCCTTCGTGGCCTTCTTTATCCCCCTCACCATCATGGTCGTCACCTATTTCCTGACCATCAACGCCCTGCAGAACGAAGCCACCCTCTGCTTGGACCAGCTGGTCCCACGGCCCAAATGGAGCACTACCTTCACCTTGAGCTTCTTTCCACAAACATCTTTGTCCTCCGAGAAACTCCTCAGGCGATCGATAAGCCGTGACGCCACAGGCAGAGGGAGCACCGGCGGGCTGGGTGGTGCCCGCGGGAGCATATCTGGCTCTCTCTTTGGGCGCCGCACCATGCAGTCGATCAGCAACGAGCAGAAGGCTTCAAAGGTCCTTGGGGTGGTGTTTTTTCTCTTTGTGGTTATGTGGTGCCCGTTTTTCATCACCAATGTGCTGGTGGTGGTGTGTGAACCTGACGTTTGTGACCCGGGAGTCATGGGAGGTCTGCTGAATGTTTTCGTCTGGGTAGGCTACTTGTCCTCTGCAGTCAACCCACTGGTCTACACGTTATTCAACAAGACGTACCGCGCCGCGTTTCTGCGATACGTTCGCTGCCAGTACCAGCCAGAGAAGAAACCTCTTCAGCTTATACTGGTGAACACCATCCCCCCACTGGCTTACAGCTCCACCCAGCTACCTTTGGGAGACATCGGGAAGTTAGGAAATGGAGTGGCGCACTGTAGCAGTGGAGCAAAAGAGTTCTCTTCTCCTGGGCAGGAGATGGAAAAATCCAGGCAGAACAAAAGCCAGGGAGACAAAGACGAGAGCTGTGTGTAAGAAACTGAAACAAAATCCTGGTTAAAGGCCAATCCAGTGCAAGCAATTTCAGTTTCCCCCCTCTGTGGTTACAGTGTACTCAGTAGGAAAGGGTCTGAGATTTTAAGTGCCAAAGACAATGTGCCTCAAAGTCAGGGGTTCAGAAATACAGAGGTCACTGAATAAGCAGAAGAAGCCTTTAAATGCTCAACATTTCCACAACAGTTTCCTCAGATTCACACAGCTTCATCAACAGATCAGGTGAACAAGGTCTGTGATTGCTCCTCAAAAATGTTGTAAACAAGCATGTGCATCACAGATCATCATCCCCATCTTCAGTCTCGCTGCTCTTTCAGAATCTTTTGTACACAGCCACAAAAGACAAAATTACTCTTGAAAAACATATCAATTAATTTTTTTTCACCAAACAATCTTTGAAGGTTATCTTCCAGTCTGAGAGCCAAATCGGAGAGATGAAAAGATGGTACCGTGTGGATGATGTGAAACACAGTTGGGCACATCCCAACAAAACAGTTCTATTTTGTTACAACACTTTGGACAACAAGGGTGAAAAAGTCAGACATTGTTCACATAACTACATTTTCCATGGATGCTCAGCTGCTCTAACCTCAGCTGCCCCTTCATTTTGCCAGCTCCCTGGCATCAGTCATGTGGTGTCTACCTTCTATCATACCTTTGGGTGGATCAGTGGGGATTAGACTGGATTTCCTGCCACCTTATCAGATGATAGTGTTGGGAGGAGGAAGAGCCAGGACGAGCCTAATACACCAGAACTCCAGACACTTGCAGAGGTCAGATGAAGCTGTCAAAAGGGGATGAAAAAAAAACTTCTGCTGCTTCTGTATTTTATGTTGAAAACAACAAAAGGAAGAACATGTCTGAGGCAGACATTCAGTAATTAGAGAGAATCCATAAATGAATCTATATTTGTATTTTGTGCACATTTGTGAATAAATGTATATGACTGTTGAGGTTAAATAGATTTTATATGCAAATGAGAGGATGATTACTGAAGCTGACATGGTGCAGGATGAGTACAGCAGAGTAGGAGACATTTGATTGGCAGGAAAAAGTGTATTTAAGTGCAGTTGTATCCACTGTAAAGGTCATAGTTTATATTATGTTCAAGCCAAACTATCCGTGCGCACTGGCATTTTTATGATGACATTTCCAAAAAAAATAATGCTTATATACTATCTAGTGTGTTTTGTTTTTTGTTTTTTACTGTTTTTGCTAATATGAGGAGAAGGATGTGAAAGGAGGAAAGTAGCTGGAACAGTGCATGAAGGTGAGCTTGCGCCATGGATTTATTGCCAGGAAATATTTGGAGCGGCGTTTCAGACTTGAATTTGTCTCAGTGCCTGACACTTGCATGGGCTTGGTCTAAAATTGTGAAAATCACTGTCTGCACTATGAATGCACACACCAACCTTTTCTCACCCCTAACTCATCACATAGTGATGTTTGGTCAGGACCACATGGATTCAGATTTTGACACCCTGGATATCCCTTTAATGTTGCTTTTGCAAAGTGCCACCTGGTACGGTTTACCCGGAGTCCATCAATGTATGGATCAGGCAATAATGAGCCTGAAGGTAAATGTAATCCTGTGGTGTTTAGTCCATTTAAATCCAACTGAAAATGAAGATAAGATGGTGCACCCATTATTAGAATTAGAGAAGAAGAAGGTTCTGACCAAGCATCACTATGTAAGGAGTAAGGAATCAGTTTAAGGTGCCCTGTGGAGTTGTGTTTAAAACAAACACCAGTTATGTTCAGCAGTTCTTACCAAACCCACTCTGTTTATGAGCTTGTTTCAAAGAGGCCAGAATGACACAGTATTAGCAGAACCCAACTTTTCAGTTAGTGCAGGTCCCAATGAGCCTCAGCAGCAGTCACTGTGAGAGCTAAATAATTTCACCTACTGGTTAAAAACCTAGAATATGGGAACTCCCACTGATAGCACGACCATCAGTGTCGTATTACATAGTTATGTATTACTTTACCATGAGCCAAAATCTTTGCAGGGTACCTTTAAGTGAGTCACTGTCTTTTAATACTGCACCCAACATCCCACCAAAAGTCACTAACCAAGTGTAAGGAAAGTACAAAAGGAAAGTAAATAAATGGAATTCGCATGATAAGGTGGGGCCAGGTTTCACTATGAGCTCACCCGAAACCCTGACTGATTGGGACCCATACCCAGTTTCACACCTTGGCTCAGGCGATTAGAGGATCATCAGGGGGTCCTTTTGTCCCTCTGCGGGGGGGGGGGTCACTCCCACTAGGTTTAAATCTGGGACTCTCCACCATTTGACCTTAGAACTGTAGAAGCTTCTCGGATGTGAGGTGAAACGTCTTCAAGCAACTTAAAGAAGTCCAGACGCTTTTCTTTGCAAGCTCCATTGACTAAATAAATGGTGTTGCATATGTTATGCAGTTAAAACACACACCTACTCAATAATTTAAATTAGACTAGATGAAACAGATGGCATCGTCATGGCAAAGATTCAATGAATAATGAGAGCAAAAAGAATGCACCTTGCACACATTGCTGTTTCAGTGGTTTTATACACTGAGAGGATGTTGAAAAAACAGCTGTTTAACAAAAATTAAGTCCTTGGAGTTGAGAAGTCATCATCCAAGTAATGAATCAGTTGCAGTTTAACATGTCAGGTGTTTTGTGGACACCTATCTATGCCTCAGATGAAAAGCATTATTTTAACCCCTTTGTGGAGCAGATCTTCTGCATCAGACAGCTTCTCTGGTTCTGCTCTGCATTGTGACTAAACAGCCAGTGATTTTTAAAGTGTTAGAAAACCATCAATACCTGCTCATTTGAAAACAGCATCATTATACTCAGTGGTTGAAATTTAATTTTAAAGATTACTAAATCTCTATAAAGACAGAGGATATTGAATTTTTTTAGAAGCCCCTGCACAGGTGTACAATTCACTTCGTTGTAATAAAATGAAATATGGTGTTGGATGATGTTTTTCTGTGGTACAAAGCCACAGTGAAATAATAAATTTGTTATTAGGCTAAACATGCTCAGCGTTGTGGGACCTGTATGAGACATTGATGTTATCAGCATTCATAAGCAACAACTTTTTTCCTTGTAGACAAATTGTTGTGACCAATCAAATAACAGGAGATGCTGCAGAACAGGGTTAACAAGAGTGCTGGAAAGCAAAGGCAACCCGAAGCAGAGGTGGGAGTAAAAGCTGAATGTATCTGAACTTATTAAAGTTTAATATTAATAGTTCCTCCAAATATTAGCTTGGCTTTTGTAAGTGGACTGTAATAGAAAGTTACAAAATGGTATTGGCTTGTAATTTTACAAGCTAATACGTTTTGTTTGTTTGTTGGTTGGTTAATTTAAATTTTCTTCTCTAAGTCATTCCATTCTGAAGAACTGGCAATATCATACTGATGTAGAATTCTTCACCTCCACCAAGAAAGTTAAAGGGAGCTCAGAGAAAGAAAAAAAGGTTAAAGATGTGATAGCTGTTGCTCTACATATCACACAGAGTGACTGTCAGGTCTGCTGTTTGAAAGAGGGAAAGGATTTTTCTGCTAAAGGATAATGTAGCCAGGTTAGTTACTGTTTGCCTCACCTGTTTTTCCAACAGCAGGTGTAAGAGAACCGATAAAAGATTTAGGATCAGAGCAGCGAGGCTGCTTGTAAACAACAGTAATGAAATAAGAGAAGCATGAGCTCTGGAACTGTCAGTTTTTTAATCAATATCAGCATTAAGGGCTGACTCAATGAGTGTGGGCCCTGTGGGAGAGAATAGCTAAGTGGCTAATTAAGCCAACAATAATACAGAAACAATGAATTCCTGACTAAATTCAGTTTGTTTTAAACCCAGGTCTTAATTTAAATTGTTTTGTGGATTCTATCCCAATCATTGTAAAATTATGTTTTCTTTTTATTTGCTAAGGCCAAAGTGCAAAATCAACTGTAGGTACTCAGATGTTAATTATGGTTTAAAAAAGAAAGGCTGGGTAATAATTTCAATATTTTCTTTTCTTTTGTTTTGGTGAAAACCTGTTTTAACAAGATTTAATGTAATTTTAATTTGGAAAGACTTGGTAGTATTTTACAAAATTATGTCCCTCCTACAGTATCTCTAACTAGGTTATGTTTAGCAGGTTTGGTTGATGGTTTAGGCACAAGAAACGAAGCAGAGGTGTAGTAAGGCTAGAGCCACTGACTAAGTAACTTTTCTCTTTATTCCATTTTAATTTCATGTGAAGGAATAATTTTGTATTCTGTTGTATTTCATTGTTTTATACATGCAACACGTATCATCCATCTCTCTCTATACACAGAGTTGATGGCTAGGTGGAATATAACAGTCATTTATTTTATCAGGCCAAATAAAAAAAAATGGATTTAATTTTGTGATAATAGTTATTAAAGTTTTCTCTGCGTACTTATTTGGTCAGATTGATCAGGCTGCTGTTGGACTATGTTGTGATCATTCACTTTGCAAAAAATCCTCATAAAGTTTTAGGAATTTTGGACAAAAGTATCAAAAATAAAAGCCAGGATATATATAAAGAGAATTTTCCTAAAATGCCAAAGTTTTCAGAATCAACTGTCTTTGTATTTTTTGTAAGTGCAGCCATGGTGTGTAAAGGACTCTGTGGTTTGACCATATTGTTTGCCTGTTGTGTTACACATTGTGGTAGCACTCCTGGTTTTGACTTTTTTCAAATCTGGAGTCACTAAAGTAGCTGCTGTCTGTGTAATTCTGTTACTTTTGCAGTGATGTAAAGACCATCGACAAACTTATGCAGACAAACCTGGATCCAGATGTAACTCTGATTTTGAGACGTTTTTATGTTTTATAAACTAGTGTCAGTTTTGGAATTCGATGTTTGACGGTAACAATCACATTTCTTTAATATGTCAACTGTATGGATCTATTTTGTTTGTTTGCTCTTGTTTTTAATTCAAAGTAAAGAGAATAATTGGAGATAATGTCAGAGAGTCATTTTTTTTCTTTAAGACTTCAGTGGGTGAGATAAAGTGGGAACGAGTCCATCCATCTATCTGTTACCTATACTTGACCCACCCGGGCTCAGTGGCCATTGACAGGAAGTAATACAAAAGTATTACATATAATTACCACAGAAATAGTTAATAAAGATTATTTCTTTAAGCAGCAGGTGTCCTGAGGCCTGGTTCTGGTCTACAGCCTGGTGCCTCTGAACATTTGCTGCCTGTACTCTGAATCCAAAAACCCTCACAGCACATCTCCCCGACACAGCTCGCTGCGATACGATACAGCATCACATACCAACAGCCAAAGACGGCCCACATTTACATTCACAGAATAAACTGGGTCAGGAAAGAAATGGGGCTAAGGTAAAAAAAAATAAAAACCATGTTTACATGTGATGCTGGAACATGATTACTATAAAAACCCAGGAAAGGGAATACTCTGCAAACCTCCATGCTTCACTTTTATTTTTAACTAAAACTAGTATATTTGCGGGTTATTAATAATGTATGATGCATCAGCCATAAATCAGCCATTTTTCTTTCATCTCTCTTGTTTGTTTTTTATATATCTTGGATGGATCGACAGCTTGGTGAGAGAAAAACTTTAATGTCATTCAAACATTAAAAAAACAAAACCAAAAACTTTTGGTTTTGTTTTTATGGTTCAAATTTGAAATAACTGACTTTACCAATACATGACCAAGTGAGAGGGGAGGGCCTTCTGCAGTGATGTGCATCCATACCAGCCTATTGTGGGTCTAACTGTGGGTGGTGACCGCAAGAACAAGACCTGCAGAAAAAAGCTTCCTGTTGGGGAAGGAACTCAGTTATTTGGTGGCTGTACGAGCAGCAGAAATATATGAATAGCCATATTCATAATCAACAGCTGAGTAATTGATCAAAAAATCATTTCATTGGCTGTAGCTCAAGTGGCAGAGCAGGTCAGCCACTAATCAGAAGGTCGGTGGTTCGATCCCAGGCTACCTCCTGGCTGCATGCCAATTATCCGTGGGCAAGATACTAACCCCGTGTTTGCCTACTGGTGGTGGCGCCAGTGTCCGGCAGCCTCGCCTCTGTCAGTGCGCCCCAGGGCAGCTGTAGCTACAACGTAGCTTGCCATTGCCAATGTGTGAATGTAGTGTAAAGCGCTTTGGGGTCCTTAGGGACTGAGTAAAGCACTATACAAATGCAGGCCATTTTTACCATTTCACAGGAAGTAGAACTAACTTTTTTGTTTTTTTTGCAATGTCAGTTTTTATTAGTAGCAGGGACAGCCTATGGGGATCCGCATGAGTTAATAGCACAAAATATTGAATTTTCTCTTAATTATGGGTCTCCCATCTATCTTCAGAGGGCGACTGAACCGAGCAAAGTCAAAATTAGAAAACAGCTTCAGAAATTTCAGCTTCGTTGGAGAAGATAAATTAGATCAGTTAAAGATCTAACAAAACAAAGTCAGAAATATTTCTCATTGAAGGACCTGTAACAGCTGTAACCGTGGTTACCCCAATCTTACCACAAAAAAGTCAAGCTCTGGTTTTACATAAAACAATTCTCAAACTTTAGCAGTGACTTGATCCCTCTAGTTAACAGTAAACACTATTCCCGCTGAGGCTAAGCTATCTGTCCAGGAAATCTTTTCATATTTGCTGAGTGTAAGCAGAGTCCTGCTGCTTGTGTACGGTAGCAGTCTTAGAGCGCTGCTCTTTGCTGTCCTTCTTCTGTTAACCAAGCAGCTGCGGCTATTTACAATGCTGCAGTGTGTTCAGTGTGACTCCCACAATTAAAGGCATGTAGGAAGCCACTTTTTGTGCGATGTAGGTCTTTGGGATTGTGTGGTCGCTAATAAAGCAATAGCTTCACATCATAGTTTTCCTTATTTCTCTCTGTGGTGCCACCTCGTCTCCTCTGTCCTTTAAGCCTCAATTCCTAAAACCCTTGTAAAAGAAAGAAGATTGATGACAGAGGAGGCTTGATGAGGAGTTATAATCAAGCAGGTACTAGCGACTCCTGGACCGACAAGAAGATCTATGGCACACTGCCAATTTACAAACCAGGCCTGAGCAAAAGTCTACAAATAATCCTTCCTTAGCATTAACAGGTTTTGTTAGTAATTTAAGATGATCATCTGTGTGATTAAACTTTTTGGTCTTCACTATTTGTGTCTGATGGCATCTCAGATCATAAAATAAAGCAACAGGCTGTAACATAACAATGACCAGACAATGCAACCGTGTCACATATTTAAATGACTTCCTAACAAAATGAAGGCTGCAAAGCAAGGATGTTTCATTTTACCAAATACCCGTCATCTGCACTGCTGGAACATCGCTTCTGCTAAATAGATCCACTTGCCTTGACTTCATTATAATACAATTCAGCACCTAATTATAATGATCACAGTGTATGGATGTGAATTGTGTGGATTTGACTGTGAAGTGCAGACCCGTCTACATACCTCGCGAGTTTACTGTTGTCATGGTAACGGCCGTGTGTGTACCACCCGATGCTAATGCTAACTCGGCCATGGAGGAGCTGCACAAGACAATAAGCAACCAGCAGAACTCCCATCCAAACGCAGTGCACATTATAGCTGGGGACTTCAACCATGCTGATTTAAGGTCAGTATTCCCCAGATTTGAACAGCATATTACATGTGCAACGAGGGGGGAAAACACATTGGATAAAGCCTACAGCAACATCCAAAAAGGCTACAGAGCAACCCCTCTACCACATCTAGGTTTGTCAGACCACATGTCCATGCTGTTGATCCCTGCATACACTCCCATTAGGAGAAGAGCCCCCCCAGTCACAAAAACTGTGAAAACCTGGCCAGAAGGTGCATCACATCAGCTGGAGCGTGTTCGAACATCAGGACCTTGAAGAGCACACAACATCAGTGCTCTCATATATTAACTTCTGTGTCAACAGTGTCACTGTGGACAAACGTCTCTGGGTGTATTCCAACCAGAAACCCTGGATGACTAAAGAGGTCCAGGTCCTGCTGAAGCAACGTGACGCCGCTTTTAGATCCGGTGATGGTATGCAGTACAGTGCAGCCAGATCTGAGTTGAAAAGAGGCATCAGAGAGGCCAAGGCAGCATACAAGAGAAGGAT
>NW_024582828.1:391738-424635 GCF_018398535.1 Haplochromis burtoni
CGACGTAGGACAGTTTTCCAATTTCATTGTACTACTGTACTATGTATGACTGTGCAATGACAATAAAGAGTTATCTCTTATCTTATGTATAGATGTCTGTATGTACCCTATTTTCTGCGTAATGAGTGGGGCAATCTGAACGAAACTTTGCATCATGCATACCGCACTTATTCACAGCCATATCTTTTTGAAAAAGACCTGTCTATTTCATCTTTTCCCTCCAAATGAGACATTATGTTCTACATTTGTGCTTGTTTCACGTGTCATGTTCATCGTACATAATCGTACGTAATCGGTTTGTCTCCTAATTTTGGGTCTGGGACGAAACTTAGTCTGACTCACCACGACATTAAGAACGGGAAAGAGTGCTGAAAGGCTGGCAGAACCTCAAATAAAAATATTTATAGTCAAAACACCACCCTGCGTCAGATTGACAACCTGTCCAGGTTTCCGCCAGGATCCCACCCAGTGGTAGCTGGGACAGGCTCCCCCTGTGACCCTGATAAGGATATATGGAAGAGAATGAATGGACAGACAAATACTTACCAAAATAATCTTCTCAAGGGATTGGTTTAAAAGGAGCATCATATCAGATTTTTACAGTTTGTACTCAACCAGACATTTCCCATCATAAGCCAAATACATGGAAAGAAGATTTGGAAACTGAGATCCCATTAGAGGATTGGAGCCAGCAGATCTGGAGCTCAAACTACTGTATACCCTTTAACAGACTTTTGTTGGTTAATCTGAACATATATAATTCCTGCCAAGGTAAACTGTTTTAATAAAAATATACCAGAGGCTACAAAAACACTTTCACTGAGTCTGGCAGAACCATAAAAATATTTGAGTAAGAGCTCAGAGAGATGCTCACACGAAAAAATTAACAAAAAACAAAATAAAAAAAGAACAACAGTCTTCTAAATTTCAAAACACACAGGTTTCTCTTCTTGTGAATTCTTTTTTTAAAGTATGTTAGTTGCCGTGTTTTGAGCTGGAGCAGAGACGTGAAAGTCATTTTACATCATCGTCCACAAGCAGCCCACTTTGAACTTAAGTGGCTCGGACCAGAACACTGAAACTGCTCTAAATTCTCTAAACCAGCGGTCCCCAACCTTTTTTGCAGCACAGATGCAGATAAATACAACAAAATAAAACCAGTACCGGTACCAAAAAAAGAAAATGCATTCATAACACACAGGAAAAGACCCAGGGAAATGAGTTAACAATAAAAAAGTTTTTTGTTTTTTTTAAATTATAAAAACCCTGAAAAAACCATAAATTTCACACTCGAGCCTTAACTCTCGTGGCCCGCTACCAAACGACTGACAGACTGGTACCGGTCTGTGGCCCAGGGGTTGGGAACCGCTCCTCTAAACTCTTTTAATAGTAGATAGTGGACAAACAGGGACTGTTTTTACGTTTATTTTTTGTCTAATTGCTTTGGTGTTTAAACGAATGTGTGTGAATGTATGGGCGACCGTGGCTCAGGGGGTTGGGAAGTGTATCTGTAACCGGAAGGTCACCGGTTTGATCCCCGGGCTCTCTGTCCTGGTCGTTGTGTCCTTGGGCAAGACACTTTCCCCTCCTGGTGTTGGCCAGAGGGGCCGATGGCGCGATATGGCAGCCTCGCTTCTGTCAGTCTGCCCCAGGGCAGCTGTGGCTACAACCGTAACTTGCTTCCACCAGTGTGTGAATGTGAGAGTGAATGAATAGTGGCATTGTAAAGTGCTTTGGGTGCCTTGAAAAGCGCTATATAAATCCAATCCATTATTATGTATGAATGGCTGTCCAGTGGGCCGGACTGGAGTCTTTGCCGGACACATTCTGGCCCCTGGGACATATGTTTGACAATCCTGAGCTATAAAAACATTTTTTAATGTTTTTTTTTGTTGAAGAAATAAAATATTATTGAGCACTAGGTTACACAATGATTAATTGTCAGTTTTGTTGATTATTTGTTATTTGCATTAACTGTTTGTTTTTGCAGTATCTCCTTTACTTTAATGAACATTGCTTCAGTGCTTTCTGTGCAGAAGGATGTGATACAGGAAGCACTGAAGCACCTTTCCGTAGTGTTTAGAGGATTTGAATTTCTTATTATGGCTGCCAGATATTTCAAGGTAACTTCACTCAGTTAAAGACTTTCTTAACAAAATGGACTATTCAACCGTGGTTTCCTCCTCCTCTGTGTATGTGTGTGTCTCATTGTCTATCTGACTACAGCAGTGGTGTCAGATCTTGGGCTTAGCCTGCCAGCTGCACCACATTTCAATAACAACACTCTCTGCAAACACACAGTTCTGCCCCAACCATGCCGCTGTAATCTACACTCCACAAAAACTCACTGCTGCAATGTTTCTAGCATTTTAGTATTTCTGTGCAGCTTTGGGTAACTCTGCTCATTTCTTACCCACCAGTAGACGTCTTCTCCAACTCCTGTGCAGCTTTGTTGGCGCTGCTTCTGATCCTCAGTCCTCTGCAACCTGTCAGCTAAACCTGCATACCTCTGTCAAGCCAGCATACTCAACAGCCTCTAAACTCTGCTTGTCTCTCTCAGAGACAAGCAGGTTTCCTCGCCAGCTGTACAGACTTTGTTCAACTTTTCATCTGCCTCTGAGTGTTTCTCTGTGCTTGGGATCACTGCTGTGTAACACCCTGTCCAAATAAAGTATTGCAGCCATATTATTATTTTGTCCTCTTCTTGCATGTCTGATTCTACAGATCCCATTTATATAGGTTTATATATATATATATATATATATATATTTAAAAGTTTTAAAAGGCAATAGGAGTTTCTTGGTTGCTGATTACTGTCCAAACACATGAAGAATCAATTCTATATTTGTTGTTTTCTGGATTTCATATAAATTTTTAAATGGTACAAACAGCTGCAACTATAATTAAGACAGCTGCAGTCATTATTCAAATTAAAGGATCATTTCCAATTTAGCATTTTACTGCCAGGCAAATCAAAGATCACAGAGGGAGCTCCACCACTCCTTCAATTTCAATGCTTTCACTAAAATAAGCTACTCTTCCATTTGATTCAGTACTAATGATTCAATTTCAGAGTGAAATAAATGTGGAGCACTACTGGAGCGCAAGGTGGAACTTCTGATTTGCAAACGGAGAGAGAGCGAGAGAGAGAGAGAGTGTCTCATATTGTATTAATCTGATTCGCCCACAGCAAGTACGGTTCAACCATCCAATTTGTCTTTGTGAAGAATTTATCTCTGCCCCATCTGTCTTCTGCTGTTTAAAATAGTACAAGCCAGGAGCAGTTCAAACACACATGCAGGCAAAGTACGTCTAATTTTAAAAAGTGTTTCTATCCGAGCATGAATGACACAATCTGCTCTTTGTAATGCTTTCCTTTTTTCTCCCCAGTTTGCAACATCAATCAAAATGAATCACATGAAAAATGGAATTAAAACTTTCAGTTTCTAACAAACAGTCCCAGATGTCCTGAGTCGAGAGACAGGATACAACCTGTACAGGTCACCAGTCCGACACAAGGCGAGACAAAAAATACAATTTAGACTCAACACTTAAGCCATGACCATGTCTTTAGACTGTGGGAGGAAACGTAAGCACCTGGAGGAATCCCACCCGGGAACAAAGACAAACCATAAACCCCATACAGAAAAACAGGAGGTTTGAAAGTGGAAACTTTGTGTTGTTTCATTAAAACAATTCAAGTATCGTGAAAACAATAACTGTGTTTGTTTGAATTTTAACTTTTCACTTTAGGTTGTTGCAAAGGTCCACAGTAGTAATCATTTACTGAAAGATGATCTCTATAATTGATCCAGATTCTCAGTTGAGAGGATACATTATTACATTATGTAAAGTATGGTTACATTAGTAATGCCTCAAGATGTGTGTAATTGTGCTACATTGTCACTTAGTTTGTAGAAAATGCTGAAATTTTCTTTGGCTGTAGGTGATGGTGGAAGCACCACAGAAGTCACTCCATGAAGTGAAGCTTTTAGTTTATTACATCTCCTTGTTTGCTGTTTGATTATTTAAAAATCTTCAGATTCATCTTCGTGCCATGTGTAAATAATCAGTCAATTATAATTTTATTTATGAAATTGTATGTATTGATTGTTTGAACCTTCAATCTCTGTCGTGGGCATCTCACTAAAATAATGAACCTGATCTGCGAGGTCAAACTCTGAATAGAAAAAAGAAAATAAAGTGATATCCCATTAAGTCCGTATCATTGATTTTTTTAAATCCACAAAAGTCAACATGAATTATACGAAATAATTACAACAGCAATTTTTTTTTAATATGCTACCCACAATCTCCACCCCAACACCCACTCACGAGGCCATGCTTCCCTGAAGTCTCAGATAATGATGTTGTGTATCAGTGCTGAGGAGATTGTAAAGGGTGTGATATCATAATCCTCTGGGAGGGTCACAATCTATCACCCTTCTGTTTGTGCAAGTAGTAGTCGTGAAATGTCAGTCAGCATGACTGCTCTGATTGGTGCACCTGCTGTTCTGCACACACATCATTACCCTTTAAATACATACTTATAGCCTCTTTTTAGGCTTGTTCCAGTTGAGCCATAAATTATTCAAACACTCCCTGGCTTACAAAAACACTGAGATGAGGCAGAGTCAGCCACAGAGAAGAATTTTTAAGGGCATAAGTAATACCTTACTTCCTGGGCAAACTTTGAAGCCTACAAATATTAACTACAGTAATGACTGCTAATCGAGATGAAGAAGTACTAGTTGGTGTCCAAAGTGCAGAAATCTAAATGTCCTTCTAGGCGTTTCCTCTGAGGTTCACCATTGGAGAGGTTGTTATCGGTTGTAGAAGTTTAGTTTTTAAGTGGTTTTAGTAAGCACAGGGTAATTAAAGGATTCCTCGCAAATCCCTCCGGAGATAGGCGTAGGCAGAAGAGGGGATTAATTACAAATCAGAGCAGGAATGAGGGAGAACACAGGAAGAGAGATGAGGCATGGATGAAACTAGAGAGGTTTCGAAAAAAGGCAAACTTCACCCATAAAAAAACAAACAGAAGAGGAGGAAAGGAGACAGAACAAAATCAAAGTAGTAGGAGGTGAGAAAAAGAAGCAAAGATGATTAAGAGAGCACAGGAAAAAAGTCAAACAAAGACAGAAAGAAAGAGATGTGGGAAAGAACAACACTGTGTTAATATTAGACAAAGTTTGGAGTGAGGGTTGCTTTGCCTCTTTCCATTTTTACCAAATCGATCTTCTCGTTTTTCCCCCGTTCATGCTCGTGTCCTTCCATCCCTCCTCACTCCCACATGATGAACAGACTGTGACAGAGATGAGACACAAACAAGCTGTTTTTTGCTTTTTCTGTTTTTTTTTTTCTGTTAACATTTCTGTAAATATTCTTTCCCTGCAGGAGACTGATGAAAATGATTTCTCAACATTTGCTTTTTAGTCTCTTAACAAAATCTTAGTTAATAAAAAATAATAATAGTAACAATAAAGATATTTTCAGTCCCAGTCAGACAGGATTACATATCAGATAAAATATTCAGTGTGGTGCCTGTTAAATAATAGCATATGGTCTGTAATAGACATTCTGCGTGACAAATAAAGAGGAAGTATGAATGAAAGAAAGAAGTACTTCAGAACTTTTAGGTTTTCTTCAGTTGTAAGTCTGATAAGTCTGAATGTCCATTGATACGTTTTAAGCAGGCGCTTCCAATTGCCTAATAACAACAACAATATATGAAATTTGTAACACAAACTGGAAGCAAAAGAGAATAGTCAGGGGAGAGCTCAACAGGAAGTCACATGCCAACTCCACACAGACAGGCCTAGCGAAGGTTCAATCTCAGATAGAGCTAATCACTACCGCCATGCCACACATTTGTACACAATATCTTAACAATCAGAAGACTCTTAGGTAAGATTCCCTCTTTGTTCATCAACTCAATGTGAAATTCATTGTGAGTATCCAAGCAGTCCAGTGAATAGATGTCAGTGCACCCAGCAGAACAGAGCAAAAAGGGAACTGTTAAAAGTTCATAAGGTCTTTTTGCTTAATCCAACAAATTACAAAACAAATTTTCCTGGTTATTGTAAAATAGTTCACTGAAACTTTCAATCAAGGAGGTTATGCGAATGTAAGTGAAGTCCAAAGAGAATAGTCAATCCCTTTGAGTCTACTCCCAGACTGTCAAAAATCAGGTTGGTAGAAGATCATACCATACATCCATACATCTGTGTACTTCCCTCTTAGTTCTACATTCACAAGGATTTATTCGGTCCAAGTGGCAATGAAAATCTGTGTTTGGGAACTAATATTAGCATGTGTTTCATCTCACTCACAACATTTGACAGCAATGGGGCTGTGTAACGCTTGGCATAAATCTCTTCAGTCCACACTGAAATTGGCCTTCATTCCTCCGTCTATCATCCAAACCACCCACCAAGCGGTCTTCACTGAGCTGTTGAAGACCGTTATCCATGAGGAAATATGATTAGAATATGACAAGACTACACAGAACAAACAACACTATACCTTCAATTATTTTATTTTCCCCTTCCACCTGTAGCATATGAGGACAATCAGTCTTTGCAGATGCTGCACACAAGTTCCAAAGACAAGTGTGACATGTTTTTAAAAAGATGTCACACTTGAAAAGAACTGGACTTGGATTGGCAAAAAGTTGGAACCAGGAGGGGTTTGATACATTTCATAACAAACTTCTGATTGATGACTCAAGGAGTGACAGACGTCTTGTTTTATCTGAAAATCGTAGTTTTCAGCAAAAACATGTCAAATGAAACTGTAAAACACAAAATATGCATTAGGAAGGCCTGATTCTTTCAACGTTTAGAGGCCCTCCCATTAAAATCCATAGTTTTGCTGTCACTCTTCCAACGCTGGCACAGTGGCACTTTGTGTCCACTGATTACCCCTCTCCTTATGCTCTGTGACAGGCCTCTATTACATCCTGAAACCACACAGTTGGTAATCAAATGTGTATAATTACAGTCTTTCGATTTACTTTTTTTTCCTCCCCTCACACTATTTTACATCTTGTTTTCTTTATTTCAGGCAACTTCGTCTTAGCTCTTTTCTCAGAGCCTGCTAAACAAAACAAACAGCACTTTAACAGCTTTTGCATCAATGACATTAGTTTGAACCACTTATTGCTCTTTTGTTTCCATTTCAATCCCAGGTGTCAAATAAAATTCATGAATTTGACTTCACTGAACACAGACAAGTCAGTATTGTACCTAGGATTATAACTTTATCTAGCTTTTTTTTAGGTTAAATATTGACTTTGAGGATCTTTCGCGTACTTTCAAAGATTCCCCCGAGGCCGCGATTTCAGAGTAAACAATATAACAAGAGCAGCAGATATCAAAATAAACCAGAGGGAATGTTGGCAGGAGAAGATACCACAAAATTGATCCCAAACATTTCACTCATTTACCGCCTCCTGATCCTTCCATCACTGCCATTTCCCCAAGGAGATCTAACAGGGATTATAGTTTATCTCTGCCTCAGCCTTCAGGCCCTGCAGGTTTATTGATCATCATCATCTGCATGTGTGGTTTCCCTCAATTCTTCACAGTGTTTAGATGCTGCAGCCACTTTCCTCTGCAGTTTTCTTATTCAATTTAAAGTATTTTTCCTGAGTGGTTGTTCATCATCTGGCTGACAGATTGAGCTCCTTCATTGTTCACAAAGGAAGGCAGACTGATCCCTGACTGTCATTAATTCATTCACTGATGGTCGTACTTTGAACTGAAAAGGAAACAAAAAGAGAAGTTAGGTATGAGTGAACAAAATATTTCCAGTTCAGTCAGATTTCAAGTCAAAGTTGAATAAAATGTTTTAAAAAAAATAATAACTTTGGTGTCAAAATTATAATCAAAATGTTAAAGGCTCAAAATTAGTAAAAAAAATTAATACAAAAGTAAAACATTAAAGGTTTGGTCAGACTTGTAAGATCAAAAGTGACAAGGTCAACATTTTCAGGTAAATGGAAAAAAGGCTGTGTGTGTCTAATAAAATATGTAAAATATGTAAGTCAGAATGTAGCCTATAGTGTAGTAAATAGAAGACTCAGAAATCTGTATAATACTTAAAAAATCCTTGGACACATGGACAAGTTAATGAAGATGACTGGATACAAAAAGAGCTTGTTAGAGAGTTTTTCATAGAGGAGACTTGTTTGTGAGCAATCACTTAAATCAAATAGTTGAACTTAATATTTCTCAAAGTAAAATTGCAATGAATTTTGCAATTTGGTCATCCACAGTAAATAACTTTAAAGAATTCATAGAGTCCTAAGAAATCTCTGTATGTAAAGGGCAAAAGGGTGATAACCAACACTGAACAGCTGTGATTGCTGAACACTCCAGCACCAATGTATTAAATACATTCTGTAGTTAGAAATGCAACATGGCTCAGGAACGCTAGTTCATCTCTGAATTCCCAGTGCAGTCACTGAAGTCACTGAAGTGGGCATGAAACAATAAATATATGATGGCTAATTTACACCATGGAGCCTTTAAAAAATCTAAAAATGTCACAGATTTACCATTATTGTAAAGCTGGCTATTTTTTTTTAGGCCATATGTAGCAACCACCTTTTGAATACAGTATGTGACATCAGTGTCTTGGTTTAACCCCCAGTTATATCATAGTTAAGACTTTCTTTTCCATCCATCCATCTTCTTCCGCTTTATCCGGGGCCGGGTCGGGGCAGCAGCCTAAGCAGAGAAGCCCAGACCTCCCTCTCCCCAGCCACCTCCTCCAGCTTATCCGGGGGAACACCAAGGCGTTCCCAGGCCAGCCGAGAGATATAATCTCTCCAGCGTGTCCTGGGTCTGCCCCGGGGCCTCCTCCCGGTGGGACACCTCACCCAGGAGGCACCCACGAGGCATCCTTGTCAGATATCCAAACCACCTCAGCTGGCTCCTTTTGATGTCTGAGCCCCTCCCAGATGGCTGAACTTCTCACCTTATCTCTAAGGGAGAGGTCAGCCACCCTTCGGGGGGAGCTCATTTCCGCTGCTTGTATCCGTGATCTCGCTCTTTCGGTCACTGCCCACAGCTCGTGGCCATGGATGAGGATAGGGACGTAGATCGACCAGTAAATTGAGAGCTTCGCTTTTACGCTCAGCTCTCTCTTCATCATGACGGACCGGTGCAGCCGCCACATCACTGCGGCCACAGCACCAATCCGTCTG
The DNA here is from genome assembly GCF_018398535.1 of Haplochromis burtoni. NCBI lineage: Eukaryota > Metazoa > Chordata > Actinopteri > Cichliformes > Cichlidae > Haplochromis > Haplochromis burtoni. The sequence goes on from NW_024582828.1 coordinate 400,950, forward strand.
TCGATCTGCCAAGAAACTTGAACTCCTCCACTTGGGGCAGGAACTCATCCCCGACCCGGAGTATGCACTCCAACCTTTTCCGGCTGAGAACCATGGCCTCAGATTTGGAGGTGCTGATCCTCATTCCCACTGCTTCACACAGCCAAGTGTGGAACCGTTCCAGTGCAAGCTGGAGGCCATCACCCAATGAAGCCAACAGAACCACATCATCTGCGAAAAACAGAGATGTGGTTCTGAGGCCACCGAAGTGAAAGCCCTCCGCCACTTGGCTGCGCCTAGAAATCCTGTCCATAAAAATTATGAACAGAACCGGAGACAAAGGGCAGCCCTGGCCGAGCATATCACCCACCGGGAACAAGTCCAACTTATTGCCGGCAATGCTAACCAAGCTCTTGCAACGGTTGTATAGGGATCGAATGGCCCGTAGCAATGGGCCAGACACCCCATACTCCTGTAGCACCTCCCACAGGACACCCCAAGGGACACGGTCGAATGCCTTCTCCAAGTCCACAAAACACATGTAGACTGGTTGGGCAAACTCCCATGCACCCTCAAGTATCCGTGAGAGGATAAAGAGCTGGTCCAGTGTTCCGTGACCAGGACAAAAACCACATTGTTCCTCCTGTATCTGAGGTTCAACTAGTGGACAAATTTTCCTTTCCTTTCCAGCACCCTGGCATAGACTTTTCCGTGAATCATTACCTTATCGTGGTGGAGGGGTTTGTTGTCCGGGGGCTTTTGCCCCCTGGTAAATTGGTCCGGGGTGAGGGACCAGACAAAGAGCGATTCAGAAGACCCTTATGAGGAAAACATTGAGGGAACAGTTTACTATGCCCTGGACAGGGTTACCGGGGCCCTGCACCAAGCGTCTGGTGGCTGGGCTCTAGCCCATGGGGCCCGGCCGGGAACGGCCGGGCACAGCCCGAAAAGGGGACATGCTGAAGTCAAAGTAAACTTTATTGTCATCTCCGCTACATACAGTCCAGTACTATATAGAGAGACGAGACGACGAGGCTCCAGTTACAGCAGTGCAAGTAAACAAACAATAAATATAAGAAGAGTAAGAAAATAAATATACACTTTAGGACTCAGGGGTAAAGGGATCAATAACAATTTAAAATTTATAATTTACAGTTTGATGATTTAAAGTTAAACAACTCGAAAGTTAGGGTATCTATCAAATTAGAGAACTCAAACAATCTTAGTTACATTTAATGATTAATCGTTGCATACATGCATTCTCTCTCCTTTTGTTGTGTGTGTGTGTGCCTGTGTGTGTGTGTGTGTGTGTGTTGTTGGTGTGTGTGTGTGTGTGTGTGTGTGTGTGTGTGTGTGTCTCTTGAAAGTGGTATGTGTTCTGACAACATTTTTATATTAATGCGCCAAAACAGGCTAGGACCACTGCTTTAATGTGCCGATTTTTGTTTACCTGCAGAGATGCTGATTGATGGTAGGATTCCCTTTCATGCTTTGGGAAGAAATGTCAGTATTTTTGTGCTGTGATGTGCAGATAGCAACCTGTTGCAAGTTTTAAACTATATGCAGCATATTGTAAACTGTTTGGGTGTGATTCTGAAAAGAAATACTTAACCCCAAGATCACTGGGGGTTCCATAAAGTAGTGCTGATCGCATCTTGTGAACACCCGCTCTGCCAGCTGATTGCATCGCTTAGTCTACAAACCTGAAAATTACCGCTAACAAATGGATTTTCCAGTTGTAGTGCAGCTAGCCAAACAACGGGGAACCATTGGAAATGGCAAAAGTAAAGAGTAAATCTTTGGTTTTATAGCATTAAACTCATTATTATAGCCAGGGGCAGCAAAAAAGTCACCCCCTTGGCTTTTCAGTTCTAGAGTCTTTGTTTTCCATTTTGTTATTGGTCCTGTTTATTAGCAGTGATGTCACAATGTGCACTGGTACAAGATATCACAACACATGCTCTTAGAATTTTAACCATAAGCACTTATTTCTTAAATTCAGCTTCACAATGTTAAATCTATGACAGGTTTTAGAGTAGGGCTCCATTGTGTAATATATAAGTAATATTTTCCACATGTGGTATTTCATGTACACTTTAAGATGCATGTTGTACAATCATTCCAGCCTTGAAAAACATTCATTCAAAGAAATGATTAAAAGCTAATAATTACCATGACATTCATGCACACATGCTGAGTGTATCCAAACCTCTGGCCACAATGTACTATTAAGTAACATTAGATGCTATCCAGGTTAGAGGCTCTTATTTCAGCAAGACCATGCTAAAACAAATTCAACATATATTCCAACAGAACAGCTCTGCAGTTAGGGCTCAGGTGCTCAACTGACCAGCCTGCAGATTAGTTCTGTTACCTACTGATAACATGCAGCATATTATAACACAAAAATTTAACAAAATGTAACAAATTTTATAACTGCATTGTTAATTTAGACATTTTTGTAGACATTTGGCATTGCACAAGTCGAAACTAATCATCGCATGTAAAACTCTCCTATTTGTAGGTGCCAGTTTTTTCCTTGTCTGAATGTTTCTTAGTGCAGACTAATATTTAGCATTTTGTGTTCATCCTGTCTTATCTTGCAAACAGTCTGCTGTACTGATTAATGAGTTATATCAGTCAGCTCATTAATCACAATAATCTGCTCATGGCTACTGCAGCCACGCAGTGCACACTGCTCCCTTCTTCCATGGCCACACATCAATTGATGGTTCAGGCATCACCACTGTTTTCCCACAAGTTCTTCAGCTAAAGTGGTTCTCAGCAAACTAAAAAAGGTTTTGAGCTTCAATCTGTTTTTGGAGTCTATGACACCTGTTTTTCTGATCATTCCTGTCCTGCTTTTAAACGACCTGTTAAATAAAAATCATTAGCATCTGAGGTACATGTGGAGCCTCCAGACTATTGTTAGAAATTCCATTATTTCAACACACACTCATTTAAAATTTTTAATATCAGAATCAAAATTGAAACATGGTGTACCATGAACTGTGGTGGAAGGAGCCCAAGGACATTTTAAAGTGTTGATTATCACATTTTTATATCAGAACATCTCTTCATTTGAACACGCTTCCCCGGAGAGACCTCCTCTTCACACAGCCCAACTTTTTATTATCCGAGGAGAGAGAACGCCGAGCAGGACGAGGTGGGAGGAGAAGGAGGAGGAGAAGGACAGACTGACATGTGCTTTAATAAAACAACTCATAAACACGAGAAGAAAAAAGAAAGAACTTGCTTCGCTAAACTGAATCTCTCACGCCCACATCCACAAACCCACAGGCAAACACAAACTCTGTATGTGTGTGTATGTGTGTCTGTGTCCCTAAAAATAAGGACATTTTAGTCATTTTCTTTTAGCTGACTTTGATTTCAGCTCTACCCAGCAGTGCAAGAACATTTCTGTTTCTTTATTGCTACAGCTGGTAAAGATTTTTGATCCACAATGTATAGGCTTTAGACTTTATGTAATTATAATGTCATTTGTGCTTCAATCAAATGAACGCAGAGTTCCAGCTTTACAACATTAAACATTCAGAGACTGATTTAGTCCCTGAATCAACATAATAGCTCACCTGCTCAAATATCTTCTATGACAGTTTTCATTTCAGTAACAGCAAACAAATTAGTACTAATTTGACCAAACCTGACTTTCATGTATCAGGTACGTGTGTGCATAAGTAGAAAAACCAATGAAGCATAACATTATGACTGCCTGCCTAATATTGTGCTGGTCCCCCTTATGCTGTCAAAACAGCCCTGACACTCCAAGCCATGGACTGCACTTTACCCCTCTTGTCTATGAGAACAACTGCAAATTTCAGTCATGCTTGAAGGTGTTGGGGATTCTTTCTTGGTCAGCACTCTTTCATGGACCCACTCAGTGCATGTAAAACTCGCTTCACTGTGGGCAGTGACACTGATTCCAGTTTCCAGTACATGACAGGATTGGGCCTTGGTGGTTCCTGGGTTGTTCTTGAACATCCTAACCAGGTTCTTCTAATCTGACAGTGACAGTCTGGGTCTTCTTTCAGGTCTCAGTAAAGCAATGACACATCCAAATAACTTGTACTTATGTACAGTTGATCAAACTGATGATCTTGGAATCTGCAGTTGTTGTGAAATGGCTCCAAGAGACCTTCCCAACTTGTGTAAATCTTCAATTCTCCTTAGATCTTGACTGAGTTCCTTGAACTTTTCCACTGTTCTGAGTATTGGTCAGTGTGTCAAAATAACCTGCTGACAAAGAGACACTACCAGTTGTAGTCAGGCATCGTCATTAACAACAAGGTAATAAGCCATACCACTGTCATATTACGCATTCAAAAGCATTTTGAAGCATTTGACTTTAAAAGGTTTAAGTGAGTGTATGTATATATTTGGTTTGATTTTATACACCTGTGGTAATAGGAGTGGAAAAAACCCAAATTCAAAGATAAGGAGGTGCGGTCAGTACTTCTGTCTTTGTTTTGCATGCTTTTCTCCCCCTTTTACCCACATAGTTAACACATAATGCAGATTCAGTGTCAAAGCCTGCCAATTTCTGGACTCCTTAGACCAGACTGTTTTGATCAGTGCTAGTCTCACTTTGGTGGACTGACATAGTTCATCTTCAGCCACTAATACTAAAGGAACAGTTGGTGTGTCACTGCAAGTACATTTACACGTGAAAACAGCCACTGATAAAATCTGGTTATTTTAATATTGTTACTTTTAAAGTTCCTATTGATGACAAATTGTTGACCAAACAACCAAGCTGCCTCCTTCACCATCATCGGTCTCTGTTTAGTAAAAAATGCAGCTCCTGATTTAAATGGCCTTCAGTCTCTTTAGATTCCTGCTGGGTTTTCACTTCACTGTCCGCAGGCATACTGAGTCTCTTTATTTCTTGCCTGCCGAGCCCCTGCTGTGACTTACCACCGATTACATTAATCCAACCATCATTACTCCCTATTTACCCACAATTCATAGCATTACTGCATCCCCGTGCCTTTTCAGCACTGTCCACGTGAATACCGCCCTGCAGAATCCAACAGGCCCCCATGCTGACTGACAAAGCGTAACAATGTCTCATGCTCACAGACACAATGTGCTGTAATTTTCAATATACACAGAATGAAAGAAAAGTTCAATCAGATGACAAAGAACTCAAAAAGCAGGAAAACCATTAAGCAAAATCTTAATACTGAAATAATATAAACTTTGTATATGTAAATGATGTCATACTCTCATAGAAGAGAGAGAGAGGTTGCCATGGTGACTCTTTGTTCAGTATCTCAGTGTGCTGCTTGGAGATGCAGAGATAATTGGATCATAAATAAAAGGGAATCAAAACAATGAATCAGGTGAGAATTTAGAGCAGACACGCATACAAACAGGTCAAAAAGTGGTGGAAAAATGAGGGCTGGGTGCTCGTATAAATGATTTGGTTTAACGAACATACTTGTGTGCTGTAGTGAGCCACTTTCAATTTAAATGGTGGCACGCTGGTGACACCACCTTTAGACTGAGATTTATTCTACACCCTGATAAATAAGAAAATGTTTTTTATAGCATGTACATTGTATAAAGTTTCTATTAACCCTAACTATGATCTTTTCTTTGTTATTTCTTTCAATTTCTTCCCTGAACCTTTACCAACTGACCAAGTGGCCATAGATACTGTAATTACTTTTGAAGTGACTTACTCCAACATTTTAGAAATGTTTACATGGACATTTCCAATGCTAGGAACTGTAGCTATCACTATATCATGGCTTCATCGCTTTATTGTTGTCCTATAAAAGGTTACAATATATTATCATATCTATAGAAAATACAAATAAGACAAATAAGTTTCACCATTACAAATGCTTCTTATAAAATGTACAAAAGTACAGTTTTACAAATAGCCAATAGTGTACGGTTAGTAGTACAGGAAAACAGTGTTGTTGTTGTTTTCACCTGTTTCAAACCAAGACTACTTGGATCATCTGTCATGGTGGAAAAACAAAGATATAAAGAGAAAGTATGGATTTGGGGGAATTCTGGTCCATATTCTACCTCAGCAGCTTTATTTAAATCTCTGAATGTGGTGAAGAACAAGAAATTGTTCATCCTTAAAGGTTAGTGCTACATAGCTAGCGCAAACTAACCACCACATGTAAATCTTACATTTTTCTGACTTGGGCTTTGACAGTGTAGAGCCAGAAAAGTTCCTGTAGTATTAGTTTGTCACATTAATGTCTCACGATAACAGTGAAGCTGAGTATTTTTCCAGTGTCAGGTAAATAATTCCTACAATTTAAATGAGCCACCATTGACAACCTGGGTTGCATTAGTATCGAATAAATGCTGATTAATGCGTCCAAGTTAAACTCGAAGATGTTGAAAAGATGGCAGCAGGGCAAAAAACTGCAGTAATGTTTTTCCACCAGGTGTCCCAGTATTCTGACCACAAGTGAAAACTATCGATAGACTGTTTAGTCAAATGTACTTATAAACAAGAAACATGTACACATAATATGAACCTACATGTAACCTAGGTGCAATGCTGTGGTTTGTTTTGATTTCAGCTGTTACACATAATATTTATAATAGGACAATTCACAGAAACGCAGGAATGCACATGTTACCATTCATTTTGAGGTTAACTACTACACATATTATATATAACTATTAAGGATTTGAGTATTATAAAAATAATTCCCCAAAACTAATATGCCTAAATAATGATTCTTTGACTTCATAAACATATAGCAGCAATTATGAGTAAAATGCAACTGAAATATAGGATCCAAAGGTTTACCACTCCAGTAAATTTAATCTGAGTACATTACGTTATACTTAATGTTTCAAATTGTACTTATGTATAAAAAATATAAATAGAATTAAATTAATTCGGGCATGCATATTTTTTGAGTGTAAATGTTGATAATCCTGGTACCCTAAGCAGTTTGATTAATTACCACATCTAGGAGGAGACAGGAAACACAAGTATGCTACAATCATTATAATAAGATGAAAAACAAAACATGGTGATTAGTAATTAGTTATTGAAGTTATTAAATTAAGTACTGTCGAAAGTGGTCTTATTTTTAGACCCAGTCTCTTTTTCTATATAAAATATCTGCGATATTGTGTAAGAAAAAAAAACGCCGCAGTAATATGTTTTTTTATATCAACAAAGAAGTCACAAATTTCATTTTCTTTTTAATTGTTTATGTCTCCAAATGAAGCTTTGTGTCTTACAGTAATTCCTTTATAATAGTTTTTGAACTATTCCAAAGAACCTGGATACGTCTTCAGGGCTGGACATAACTGTAATATATTTAACATGTTGTTCCTGAACGCAACTCATTGCTTTAAGGAAAGTCGGATTGGTCCTTTATGTTTTTTGATGATCTCACCCTGGTGCACTATGGGATATGTCTCAGGGAAAGCTAGGCGCTGCCCAAGATTTTGCTGTAATGACTGCCAGTGTTAATAAAAGTTCAAGCTTGGTGCATTTGTGCATACCAGCACTAGTTTACAACACAAAATAAGACAACCACCACCCAACATATAAAGATTTACCACACCAGTTGTTTTTCTGTTGGTGTACTCACACCAGGCCTGTACCCTACAACTGTCACCCTCAGCCCCGCTATGCAATGCTCACACCGCCTTCAACAATTTGGGAGCCCTTTCTAAGCTCCTTTCTCTCTTTTTCATTTACATACATGACCTTTTGAAATTTGTGACAAGTAAGCGAAGGAGCTCCGGTTTGATCCTAGGAGGAAACACAGATCCCTCTGGGGTTGCGTCCAGAAGGGCATCCAGTATAAAATTCTGCCAAATGAAACATGCTAACCGCTGTGACAACCCCTTGTAAAGAATAGCTGAAAGTAGCTTTACTCTATTGTAAAGCATTACTCTATTGCTCAAAATTGTTGTTTTTTTGTTTTACAAAGGTAGCTGTCATTAATGAAAAACTGCAGATCTGTGCTGAAGTGTGGAGAGTGATCACACAAAGGTGTCTCTGCCCACCCTTTCAGGTGGTCCAGGGTAAGATTTGTTTAACCATCCAGTGATCACACTGGAGATGAACTGGACTTTGTAGATGAACCTCACACCAGTTTTCTACTTGAACGATCATTTGCTAGACACTTTCCAAATGCAAAAAAGAAAGAAAAAGTCAGTTTCTATGTAAAGTGCTGTGCTTTTGAATCTAACAGTTTATCTGTCAAAAATAGTGTTTGTGGTTGTGTTAGCTGTGTTAGCTTTCTATTCAAGTGAGTGGACCCACATTGGCTGATGAAATGTTTCAAGGCATTCGTGGATGCTGTACTTTTTTGTGACCACATTTTTACCATGAAGATAATCAAGCTAACATGGCTGGAAAAAAAAATCACACGAGGACAAAAACAGACCACAGAGACAGCAGTACCAATGTAATGCTGACATAACAGGACATGAGCTCATGATGCTGAGTGACGATTCCTAAAAAGGTCTTTTCTGTATGCTGGCTGGAGGACGTGGCTCTGAGGGATCAATTTAAATTGCAGGACCAGCAAGTTTGCTGAAAATCCCCACTTTAGTAATTACTGGAGAGAAGGTGAAAAATAACATGCACTCCAGACTGGATTATAACCACTGACATGAAAAGGTCATGTTAAAATACCCTCTAGAGAAATAAATCTCATGCAAATTGGGGTTAAGACTAAAACAAAAAGACAAAAGAGAGGGAAAGTAGGTGCTGTTATGAGAACTGAGATGTTCCCATTAACTACAGCTGACCCAATGACCTGCTGACCCAGCTGCTGTCATCAGCAATCAGTATTCTACTACAGAGGGACGCTCACTGCTGTGCCAGACTGTGTGCTATGACTGTGGTTAGCCATTTCTTGCTGCCTTTTTTTACCTGTGTTCCCATCTGATTCTGCCTTCTGTCCTGGCCTGTGTCATTAATCAGTTGCTCATTTGCACATTACTGAACACTCAAACCAAAAGGAGGCTCAGTGCTGTAATGAGCCAGAGCAAAATTGTTGTTGTGCCTTCCACCTTTCTTCGTAACAGTTTTATCTGTTATTCTATTTAGCATCAAAGTATTTTACTTTAGAGTTATCTGAAGCTAAGACATTGGTAACATTTTTTTCTCAGTCTCCCTCTACTCTCTTCTTTTCGTATCACCCCCAGTTGGTTGCAGCAAATGCTCCTCCCTGAGCCTGGTTTCTTCCTGTTAAAAGTGAGTTTTTCCTTCCCACTGTTGCCAAATATTTGCTCATATGGGGTCATCTGATTACTCAGGTTTTCTCTGCATTATTGTAAGGTCTTTAAATTACAACAAAGTCCTTAATGCGACTTCTGTGTTTTTTTTACATTCGCTTGGATTTACTCCTTGCCAGTCTGCATCTGTTGTGTCCTGCATTCAGGACAGCATTAAGAACTTCTCAGTTTGGCAAAGATCCTCTCCTCTCGCTGGAAATGATAAGTAAGGTGATGAGTGTTATGTTTTTCCCTACCCTTTTCTACTACAAAGTCAGCATTTTGCCCTTGAGCTGAACTATTTTAAAGAGTACCAGCATTTCATGAAAATTACAGAATTATTAAATAATGGAAATACTGTCGATTTGTATCATTACATTTTTTCCACAAGGGTATTTGGGGGTGATAGGAGGAATTTCATTAAATCCTCTGTAAAGCCGGTTAAAGATGACTTTCAAAGTTTTGTTGTTGAACGGGTCACTGGCAGCAAGATTCAAGATTCAAGATTGAAGATTGTTTATTTGTCACGTGCATAGTTATACAAGTACAACACGCAGTGAAATGTGACCTGATATGCTCCTCAACTGTGCATAAAGAGAGAGAACATTATATTAAGTGAGTCAATATATACAAAGAGGACATTATGAGCAGTAATATTATATACATTATATAAATAAAATCAAATAAAACTAAAAGATTTTGGAGTGTCTAACAAAGCAATAAATAAGTAAACAACTAAAAAGGTGCATAGTCTGTGCGGAGAGGTCAGGAAGGCGTCTGGACGTGGCCGCGGCATCTTAACATCTACTTTGTATCTAGAATTAAAGAAGAGAAAAGACACAGAGGTAGGCACAGTGAACATGAAGTGAACATTGATTTGGCTGTTGCATTCACAAAACAAGAAACCAAAAATCCAAAAAAGTAAAGAAAAGCAAAGAAAGAATGGGGAAAACAAAGTGTGAGAAGCATGAGGAACATGAGGGGAGAACACAGAGGGCAAATGAATGACAGATACAAGCGAGAGGCGCTGTAACTGGACTCTGACAGAGGGGAGCCTAATTTTTCAGACTGACAGGTAACAGGAACTGTGTATTCCATCACACTTGAGCAGTGCAGTGATGCTGGAAGGCAGAGCAGCTGAGGTGAAGATGTGGAGAGATGAACAGCTGCAAAGGATGGTGACAGCAACAACCAACAGTGGACCAAACATTAAAAGGGCCACTTGAGAATCTGACAGTGAGGTAGGGGGCCACACTAATAAGCTTATAAAAAGGGAAAATTAACACTGTGTGGGCATGGGCCCTTTTAACCATCATTTGCTGTATGCTTCCTCACGTGACATATTCATTCAGACTTCATGTACTCTTAATGTGGCCTGTAGCACCACACCAGGGAGTAAAATAATTATATCCCTCCTCAGAACCAGCGCCTGCACCGCTTTATTTCAGCTTATGGTGACTTGCCTTTACTTTCCTCAAGTATTGAAGATAATTGGCATTTTCTAATTAATTATTTTTTGATAAGCATAAAAAGTATTTGGTACAAATGATTAGTTCCAACTACATTTAAGCTAATTAAACTCATTGTTTTTGGCATCAGATACGAGCTTCCTGCCTTGTTACTGGTGGCCACCAGTGCTACCCCTCAGCCTCCCTAGTAGAAGCACCTATGGTTTAAGTTTGAACATCCAAAGTGATTTTCTTCTTCAGTTATCATTCACAAGATTTTCAGAAAACCTTGTCCTCTGACATTGACCTCATGGTCACTGAGATTTGACCTCATCTGAGTTTTCTAATAGCACCTATAATAATGGATTGCATTTATATAGCGCTCGTCGAGACCCTCAAAGTGCTTTACAATTTCACTATTCATTCACACACTGGTGGAGGCAAGCTACAGTTGTAGCCACAGCTGCCCTGGGGCAGACTGACAGAAGCAAGGCTGCCATATCACGCCATCGGCCCCTCTGGCCATCACCAGCAGGTGAAGTGTCTTGCCCAAGGACACAGCGATCAAGACAGACAGAGCTGGGGATTGAACCAGCAACGTTCTGGTTCCAAGATGAGCTTCCCAACCCCCTGAACCACGGTATCAGTTTAAAAACCTTACAACACCTTGTTCTTGAGTTATTGTGTTCAAGACGCTGGGTATCTGTGCTGCCTGCCTGCATGGTGCGGTGACAACAGTAGCTTATTTAAGGGATAAAAACAATTAATTTCTTAATAGGCATTTATTGTAAAAAATTACGGCTAGCATCACTAATGTATCCAAAGTATAACTGATCAGATCATCAAAAAATCACTACATCCAGGTTTCCAGTAGGTTAAAAATGGGTTAGACATACCAGCAGCTGACATGAGGAAGACTGGACCAAATTTGAAATGACATCTAAAAATAAGTATTAGTGTCTGATCATGTCTGATATTGCATTTTTAAGTGCAAACTCAAAAAGAGTCTGAAAATCTGTAGTACAGTTATGAACATCATGCCATACTGCTAGCCCTAATGAAAATATTAAAACCACATTTGTCAACATCATGGTCAACATGAATAAAAGTCATTTATACTGTAGGAATCAACGACTGCGCAAAATGTGTCAGTCGATCAGCAGGACTTCATTCCCATCTGGACCAAAGAGGTGGATGAAAAAATAAAATAGTTTTAAAAGCTGCATTTAAAAAAAAAAAGAAGAAGAAGAAGCTGTGATGAAGCGAGGGAAAAGATGATTTTCCTGGTTACTGAGGCCTTGTGGAGATGCTACAAAACTTCTAGAGAAGCAAAATTGTGTTTCAGTCAGATCCTCTTAACTCATACAATTCTTCATGATGATCAGGATCACATAAATCAAGCTTGGCTTACTTTCTGGGTTCCCAGATTTCCATAATAATAGATGCAGTGTGAGGAGAGACATCAGATTCTACGTTTGTGGGGAAAATGTGAAAGTGTGGAAATCTTCAGCAGCAACAGATTTAGATGCAGATGAGATTAATGCATAGAGAGTCTGAATAGAAAATCAAAGCCAAAAGAGCATAAAGAGGGCACCGGGAGATAAGGCAGTAAAAAAATAAATAATACAAAGACATGGCATCTTTATCAAGATCAAAAGTCCATGTAGTGTGTTTGCGTACAAATTGATGCTGCATCATCCACTGGCTGATTCACTGACATTGCAGAGTATTTCCACTTTGTACTACTTTATATTTCTACTCCACTAAATTTCAGAGGGATGTGCTCAAGAAAGAAAGAAAGAAAGAAAGAAAGAAAGAAAGAAAGAAAGAAAGAAAGAAAGAAAGAAACACTTTTTAATCAGAATACATCATTGAGTCAGTTAAACCTCTGGGATATTGGTCTGGTCAATTAAGTAGCAGAGGAGATTACTGATAACTTTTAAAAATAGGTGCACTAGAGTGACAGCAGTGAGACAACCCCCAAAACATCAATAGTTTTGCAGACGGAGGTTCCCTCATCATCTTTTCTGACAGCTGGCAGCATGAGCCGATACCAGGACCCTAAAGACATTCCACAGGTACTTGAATTCCTCCAGGGTGGAACTTCAAAATCTGCCTTTGCCAAAAGGTTTGCTGTGTCTTGCAGCACAGAATTAATAGCATGAAGGAGATTCCAGAAGACAGACTGTTACTCTAGGAGAGCTGGACAAACTGGAACTGATCAAGGAAGCTTTATGTCAGGAAAAAGGGCTGCATACAGGTAAAATACTAATGAAGGTGTCAGTTTTTGCTGAGTTGCTGAAAAAATAGTTTGTTTGTATGAACAGAATAAAACATTTCTGGCAGGATGTCAGGATCTGTGTGACTTCATAGTACTACACTAACACAATAACACACTCTGCAACCTTGAGCATGATCATCTCCTTCGTGTTTTCTTCCAGAGTCAGTTGATTTGGTACGTTTCACCTCTCATCCAAGAAGCTTCCTCATTTCTAAAACCAAATAGTGGAGAGTCCCAGGCATTTAACTCCTAGTGGGAGTTGCCCCATAAGAGGGTTGTTGACCCACTATTGGTCATGTGCCGCATCACATGAGCCAATGTGTAAAAAAAAAAAAAAAAAAGGTGTCACCAGATATTTCAGGTGAAACAATTGTGAGACCTTGCCTCACATTTTCATGTGACCTGTTTAAGGATTTGAATGCTGTAATGCAGCGGTAACATGTTAGGTAATGATCAAACCAGACAGAATGATGTAGTTGTGTCTTAAAACACAATGCAAATGAATACATACCACCTCAATGGAGATATTAACAATATCAATGTTTTAACACTTAGGCCACAGATGTGTAGGGATTATGACAGCAACAGGCTGCCAAAAAATCTATGATATAAAAGTGGAACTGCATGGCTGTTTCTTCGAATCCAAGCTCACTTAAACCAGGTTGAACAGTCAGTCTTACCATTTAGAAACTTTTAACCTGCAATCATGCTTCAGTGCTTGTTGATGGAGGTGGGGTGACATTGTTAATTAAGGTCTGACAGTGTGATCTCCACATGTGGAAATTCCGTAATTCCATATCCTCATAACAAGGTGCAGACTTTGTTATGCCAAAGTAATTTGCTTATCATCATTTTCCATTCATCATTTTCTGTGTTTGTCAAAAACAATATGAGTCTGGAACAGCTGCACAGGCCATTAAACTCGCTGTTTGTTTCTTTATCTCGCAGCTCAAGGATTATAATGCTTTTTCCCCTCATGTTAATTTGTCACTGGAAGAGAAGTTTGGTGTCTGTGCCATATTAAAGTCAGACCCTCTGGCATCCAGAGCCCAGGTAGAGCACCGTGAAAAATAACATTGGAGGAAAATGGAGTGTGACAGCACTGTACTATCAACCAGGAAGGCGGCACATTTGCCTTTTAATATTTTAAAAGAAGTAAAAAAGCTACACTTATATTATATTAACAATATTTATAATATTCTATAAAATAAAAAGAAAAGATATACATTTTCTGTTTTCTCTCTCTCTCTACCACACCAAATCCACTTACACAAAATTACAACAACAATAGTTTCAGGCAAGTTTATATTGTAGGGTAAAGACCCTAAACTCATCTGTTTCCACTCTCATCAGCTGTCATGATGTGTGCGATGTGGCAGGTAGGAGATTGCACCCAAAGAGTCGCAGAACGCAGAGAGATGAATTTAAAACGGCAGCTTCATTGCTGGAAAAACTTGTCATCAGAAATAAACTTTAAAAAATGAACCAAAACCTAAACATGACAACGAGAAACTAAACTGTATACTGGAAGCTAGAAAGTAGGAGAGACAAGCGAGAGAAGCGAGGGGAACACAGGACAACACGACACAGAGCATGGACAGTGCTTAAATCCACACTGGAGTAATCAGGGAATGGGAGACAATAATAATAATAATAATAATAATAATAATAATAATAATAATAATAATAATAATACAGAAAACACTGGGTCACTGACCCAGGACCACAAGTACATCAGCTTTCCAGAGAGACTCTTTGCTAGTCTATCTTAGCATCTTCAATCAAGTTCCATTTATTTGAGCTTGTGCTGCTTTGTGCTGTTTTAGCTTTACATTGATTTATATTGGCCATTTGATTTTGTTTATATGCCAACCGACCAACCACACTGCCTATATGCAAAGAGTGAGTGCTTTCAGGGGTGTTCCATTAAAACAGCGCTGACCAAAATGTTGTATGTCCAAAATATTTTATAGACCATATAAATAGCAATGTTGTTTCCCCCTGTGATGGTTTAGAAAAATAAATCAGAAAACTGTTTTGTCACACAAGGAATTAAAACTAGAAAATAAGCCTGGTATTCAAATGAACATAAAAATTGGACCAATAATTTGAAATAATGTATTTTGACCACCTACTGGCCATGGTAATATTATCTACTAAATCTGAACAAAAATTCAGTTTCTGAAGTGTTCCCCTGTGAATTATCAGAAAACAGAGAAAACATCTTGGGTATGAATGCTTGTTTCAATTACGTTGCATCATAAAAATGTAAATGTTGTAGTTGTAGTAACAATACTGATGCCTACCGTTGGCAGTAGAAACAAATGCTACCATCAAAAAACAGAGATTTTGATGTTACACCGTGACACTTGGAGTAGATGTAAAATTGATTTGATTGCTGTTTTAACTGAGCCTAAATGTGTTTTTATCTCCTTTTCTCCTGGACTTCTGATGTTATCAGGGCACACTAACGCTGGAGAAAAACATTTATAGAAATTTACCAAATGTTTTACTCACATGAGCTATAAAGACTTGTAGCTTCTAACTATACTTAGGAGATGAGATTAAATGCACTGTTTTATTGTATAGTTATTGTACATAGGCAGTGTTGGATATAACACATTCCAAAGTAGTAAGTCACTGTAATCACATTACATTTACATGTGTTTGTGGAGGGGCGTGGCCTGCGGTGCCATGCAGGTGCGTCCGCCTTCCCTGCACGGCACCACAGGCCACGCCCCGCCACAGTGTTATTGCACTAAATTCAGCCTGCTGGGCAGACAGAAGGGAAAGGAAAACATAAAACAAACATACTTTGTTCTTCCTGTACCTTACAGTCATCTGATTCATGTGCTGGAGGAGAAAATGTTGATCTAGAGTTTTTCAGGAGTGATACCACTCCACTGAGCGTTACGTTCTCAGTGGTAAACTGCAAACTGCTTCCATGAGAAAAACACAACTTTGAGGCTTTGCAAGCATCTGCACAGACAGCATGCTAACATAAGGCTAGCCAAGAACCCAGAGGGCTGTTCTTGGTAAAAATACAAACTCAGTGTTTTTATATAAAAACTAGTGCTGTCAGCATTAATCTTGTTAGCGTCAACGCTTTAACGAGCTAACCGCGCTAACGCGTTGACGGCGTGCCCCACGCAAGGGGCGATCCGCAGTATCTCGCTAATGGAGATTTGCCGCATTAATGTGGTTATGGCGTTAACATCACTTTAACAAGATTAACGCTGACAGCACCAATAAAAACAATAAAATAATCCAGTGCATTTTGACCCCAGCTGAGCAGCCAAAGCCCTCAATAAGTAACAAAGGCAGTAATACACAGGGTTGCAGCATTGTAACCTTCATTTCTACCTGTACATATTTCTATAGTAGAATCACCTGAACGTGTTGAAGTAGCTTTGGACTTTTTTCAAATGTGTTTTTTATTATTGATTTTGTGTTCATTCAGTCACCTTGAGATGCTATATATTGTAAGGTAAGGTAATGATCCTGCAATATACTGCATTACTTTCTCAGATGTGTATTTAAGTAGCTTACTGCATTACTTTTAATAAATGCAACAAATAATTTTTAATTCATAACATCTTTTGGAGTGAAGATGCCAATGCTATACAAAAGTACATAAAAATGTATCTTATTTCTGTGGTAGGAGGGGAGGATGGACCATCACTTTCACACTTTTTGTGTCCACAACCTTTTGCTCTTTAAGTCTTACTTTCAATTTCTTTTCCTAGAAGTGAAAGGTGTTATGCCAATATAATTTATTTATAGTATTGTGTTGTAAAACCTTCAATGTTTTCAGTAATGTTCACACTTGCACAGGTGTTTTTATATGAAACTGTCATGATGTCATGAGCATGCCAGAGCAACAGGTGACAATGTAACCCACATTTTAAAGAAATACTGGCCAATTAACAGTAACATGATGCAAACAAAGACATGAAAGTGCACACCTTTGCCATTGCAGAACAAAATCTCTGGTTTCCTTATCTGTACGTAAACACAAAAACAATGTTTCTTATAATCTTAATCCTGTCAGAAATGTTTTAAAAAGTTAGTTTTCGGTGATACTAAACTACTCTGCATATGTGGCTGTAGCCTTATATGATATATGTTTTTCTTTGTTTTGTCCGTGTAAGGAAAAGTTCAAGGGCAGAAAGAAGATTGACAGAACTCTTGTTCAGATGCTCACAATGAGTGAGCAATAACCCTAAAAGAACACTGGTGTACCTTTGATAAAAATGAAGCCTAATATTATGTGAAGCTCACATGGTAAAGGAACATCATCATGTTTTGTGTGGAGATGAAAACGTCGTGCAGTGTGCAACTTATGAAGTTTCACCCTGAGATCAAAGTGCTGTCAAATGCAGGACTGTGAAGTGTCACCTTAAAGTGAGGCAGATGTCTTTCTGCGGATGGAGGAAAGAGATGCCTAATTGGCTTGTATCAAAGACCTGCCGCACATACCACATGATATAACATGTACTCAGATCTCAAAACATTAAGCAACAACTTCATCTGTCATTGCTGCAAGACAGCTGTGGATTCCAGTCTTTTTGTCATGGCGAGTGCTGTGTGGCAGGCAGGATGAAGGACCCAAATGCAGGACTCAAACGCAGAAAGTTAAACTTAGGGCACAGATTTATTGCTGGGAAAAACTCTACATAAAAATGAACTTCACAAAAGCAAACCAAAATGTCAAACATGAAAACTAGAAAGTAGGAATCATGAGCTAGGAAATCCTCTGAACACGAAGGGAGATAACACATTACGGGAGGGAATGTGAAGGTTAATGACGTGACCACAAGCAGGGGAAGACTGAGGACTAAAATACACAGGTGGGATCACGAGAGGATTGGGAACGGGAAGAAACACAGCTGGGACAAATAAATAATGAGATCAGGGAAGGCAAAACTATACTGACGTAGGAGACAGACTATCAAAATAAAACAGGAAATATGACACGTAGGCGCAGACACTGACTCAGAGACATGAGCTTAACACTACGACATAAATGACATGGTAATAGGACTGACTAGACAAGAGACGTGGGACTAGGACAGGCACAGAGAAAACGTGGGGACAGAGACTGAACACAGAACAGGGACCATCAAAATAAAGCAGGAAGCACACGACAGGTACAGAGACACGGATTTGATAGTGAACAGCGGGAACGTGGATACTGGGACAGGAGTGACACGAGAGAGACATGAAACACGACTGACTGAGGAACAAGCGAATAAACACGAGGACAGAACTAAATCTAAGAATGCGAAATCACAAACCCAGAGGAACTGGAGTGCTAGAAATACCAAAACCCTAGTAGCCACAAACCAAGATGAAACCAAAGATCAATAATGATAATGCAAAAATCAAAACACTGGATCACCAACCCAGGACCGTGACACTTTTACCTTTTACAACTTTTTCATTTAGAAAAAGAATTAGATTTTATATGAAACCCTAAACCTAAACCTACATAAGCAACAAGAACCATTGATTTAGAAATGTGTTTGTGATGATGTCATCTCTTTCTGTTTGTTTTACTCCTAACAACAATGTTTACATGTCTGTGACCTATTTGTCTGCAAATTATAGGAAAATTAATTGTGGAGTTCCATTAACAAGTCAGGTATTCAAAATGTTTGAGTTTGATGATATTTCTAACCAAATAACGCTCATTACATAACAGAGTAAGAGTAGCCTTCCCCCCAAAAGGCCCTGAGGTCTCATGCAAGATAATAGTGTTTTACATCTGACATTACAAGATATTACAAAAGAAACTATCGCTCAGGAGTAATTACAACTTAATCTTGAATTACATGGTGACCTCATGTAAATCTCAGCACAGTGTTGTAAAGCTCCAAACAGAGATGCTTAATTGGCAATATACTGTAGCTGTAGTGTTGATTTTTTTTTTGTTTTTTGATTAAATTTGTAAATTAATTTTAGTAGTTTTTCACTAGAAATAGTTAAAAACAAATGCCAGAAAACTGCCTGCATGTTTTCCTAGTTTGTTATAGCTGTTTTGTTGCTGCTTTACATGCAGTTCTCACTGGACTGTAGATGGTTTTTGTTCACCAATCTCTTTCTTAACATTGCATAACACATTATGGTTACTAACCCAGTCGGCTTTTTTCACAATGGAATGGGACGCTGTATTTATCTCCTGAAAGATTAATGGCTTTCTCACGAGCACTACAGTGTGCGATTCTTCTGACTTAAATGAGTGATGTTACTAAACCAGATGCACAACAGCAGTTAGTAATAAAGTGAAAGATGGGCAGATTGAGTTTATTTCTCAATGAAAACTGTTATACTAACTTAAATTCTTCCCCACTCTGAGGAGGAAGGTCACTAGGGCCCAGACTGTTCCTGCACCTAGTATTAATACCCTCTAAGAGACTGGCTTGCCTGAGCCCCCATGCTTACTGTGCCAGCTTTCTAGCTGACTGTTTTTCTTGAGCTCCCTGAGTATCCTGAGCCCCCAAGTATCTCTGAACTGAAAAAGCTACAGAGATCCAGGAGCTCCTGAACTGCGTTACTAAAACCGTGATTTTTTTGCGAGAATGTCTCACGACAGTGACGTAAGCGAGTGCGCCGTTAGTGACAACAGCTGTGTGCAGATCAACAATGGATCATATATCGATGTGCGGAGAGAGTATGAGCGTGCAGCGTTTAAAGCGTGGAAGTACTGACCTTACTTTGAGTTTGATTCCATAAAAAGTGACAAAAACATTAGTGTCCGTTGTGCGTGGGAAGAAAACTTCTTTTTACAGCGAAAAAAACCCCTAAACTCAAGCACACCGAGTGCGCAACGACAGTAATGGGAAATTCACAGAGAAACTCGCGGATTCTTCAACTGACCGCAGCACACCTGCACCAGGGTAAACCTCCGCCTACCCCATCCTGCTTTACAGGTGAAAATAGAGCAAAAGGACCGCTGAGTCTTTGACTTTATTTATTTTCTGCTGTGTTTTACTTGCATCTATTTGAAAGACTGAGTGTAAACACAAAAAAATTTTATTTTATGTGCTGGAATGTGCAGAAAATAGGTTTAAATGTTAAACTAATTTCTTCAGTCAGAGAATGTTGCATATAATTAAATTTTTGCTTGATGCATAAAGTTAAAAGATTAAAACTAATAAAACAAGTTTTAAAAAGAGACTTTTCCATTTGATTACATTTTTATGATGGATTATGCAGAAAAAGTAGAATTGGGCTGAAAGATCTATCGCTTTATCACCTATTCAGGTTGTAAATCGTGTTTTTAAAAAGTAACTAAGTAACTAAGTAATTAATTACTTTTGAAAATAAGTAATCAGTAAAGTAACGGGATTACTTTTTTGGGGAAGTAATCAGTAATTAGTTACTGATTACTTTTTTCAAGTAACTTGACCAACACTGGTCATTACATCCAATACTGACCAGACAGGATCGGATTGTGGATATGGTGAACTTTTGGTAGCTCTGCTATTTTTGCTGCTGTTAGCCTCGGTTAGCTGCTGTTGGCCTATGTTAGCCGCCGTTAGCGTTAGTAAAATTGTCTTTGAAGTGGATGTGACATAGCTGAACTCTGATGCTTAGTTAATAAACTCTCATATGATGCAAGAATGCAAACAAACTGTTATCAGAGGGAAATTGAGATTTTTAGGCTAGCTTAGTTTATAACCTCCTTTTGTTGTTGTTTACTTGGCTCTTGTCAGCTGTCCGGAGGTGGGAGGGTCACATGTATAATCTACTGATGAGACGCAATTGTGACAACATTGGAAATAAATGAACATATTTAAGCAATTTTTTCTGTTAGAGCTATGACTTTAATCCAGGACATTAGGCTTGAGGAGTGGAGGAAGAGTTTTATGAAGATGTCAGTGGCGTTGTCCCTTTTCTTCATGTTTTTGCTTCTTAGTTCAAGGAGACCTACATATCTTGAGGTTGAAGGTTCGGGCATGCATTTAAATGCCCCTCCAGTGCCAACACGTTCTCATCCCAAACGTAACATTTTACGCTAGGTGACAAATCGTCAACATATTACGTTTTCAGGCACCCAACACGTTCCTACATGACGACATCGGAAAACTGAGGACCTATGACAACCGTTTGAACTCAATCTACACATGTTTACTCTTCTCCTTCAAATCGCTTGGGAAACACTATTTAACGTCATTAAAGTGGTGGTTAAGCTTAGGAACAGGGTTAGGGTTAGGGAGAAGGTTAGGTTTAGGGCTGGAATACAGGACTGGAACGTCTATTACCGCGGGACTGTCATTCCACTGGATTTCTGCCATAACCCGGCGCGTACCATAAGAATGCGGAAGGTCACCTTTCGCGTTCCTCAGGAACGCCGCAGGACGTGACAAAACGTCGGGATGTTACGCCTCGGGAGTGAGAACGGTCTGCCAGTGCACATGAATGCCTACAGCTTCTCTTCCATCTTTGTTGTGACCATCTGTTGCTGGCCTCTAGCCATGTGCGTAAATTGCTATTAATCTGAAGGGAGATGTCCTTCATGGCCACTGTATTAAAATATGGGGAAGGCTCTCAAAAATTGCAAACCCGTTCCTATATATTTTTATAAATTAGTTATAAACTTATGAAAATGCATCCGTTTGTTAGAAAATGTATCTATATATCATATATGAAAATTGTATATATATTTATGAGTCATTTTCCTATTAAATAACCTCAAAAGATCATTTTAAATTTGTTTACAGTCTGATAGTTGATTTTTGGATGAGCAAGAGCTGGATACGACCTTCTGGCTGTGCCATGATTACAACAGTCAAGATGAGACAAGGTGAAAGCATGTTAGCATGAGGTAAAAATAAATGATAACCACGTGGTCCTTTTGAAGTGATTTTGGATTGTAGGAAGCATTAATGTGTTACCTTGGTAAATAAGTCCAGAATTTACAATAATATGAGCAGAGACCTGATTAAAATCTGTCAAGGATGCTATTAGTGGGGCATCCAGATTTCTCTTTTTCAGGAGTGGCCTGCAGTTTTTAATGATGCTGGAGAGATGCCTGTGAGAAATGAGCAGTTTATAATTTGCAAGAAAACCACTGCCGCAGAGCAAAACAGCTTTTCAAAAGCTTGTAGGCAGGGTGCCTAATGAGCAAGTAAATGTTTAACATGCCAAAATATTTCTTAGAAATTTCTATTAATTACACCAAATTCAGAAATGACCATAGTTTTTGCACATGTTTGATGCCATCCCTGCTCGACTGAGTGGATATAATATTAAGTTTCAGCAAAGTCCGCTGCCTTGGTTCAGCATTACTTGGCAACAGGGAAAGTGAGGCAGGTTGTACTGGTGCATTTGTGACAGCTACACATGAAATGCCTTCATACATGCCATGTCCATGAACTGACAGATTTCCTTGCTGAGCTCAAAAACTCTATTGAGAATTTTTATCCCAACTCAGCCAACGGACCTCTGTATGATAACTTACAACAGATGGAGCGCCGAGTGTTGTGCGGTGAAAAAAGCAGACTAGTCAGCAGGATGCGAGTAAAGATGCAGGAGGAGAACTGTACCGGTGAGTTAACAGCATATCAGTGCATCATACACCAGGAAAGGCTGTGTGGTAAACAGTGTTGGTCAAGTTACTTGAAAAAAGTAATCAGTAACTAATTACCTGATTACTTCCCCCAAAAAGTAATCCCGTTACTTTACTGATTACTTATTTTCAAAAGTAATTAATTACTTAGTTACTTTTTAAAAACACGATTTACAACCTGAATAGGTGATAAAGCGATAGATCTTTCAGCCCAATTCTACTTTTTCTGACATAATCCATCATACAAAATGTAATCAAATGGAAAAGTCTCCTTTTTAAAACTTGTTTTATTAGTTTTAATCTTTTAACTTTATGCATCAAGCAAAAATTATTAATGCAACATTCTCTGACTGGAAGAAATTTGTTTAACATTTAAACCTATTTTCTGCACATTCCAGCACATAAAATAATATTTTTTTGTGTTTACACTCAGTCTTTCAAATAGATGCAAGTAAAACACAGCAGAAAATAAATAAAGTCAAAGACTCAGCGGTCCTGTTGCTCTATTTTCACCTGTAAAGCAGGACTGGTAGGCGGAGGTTTACCCTGGTGCAGGTGTGCCGCGGTCAGTTGGAAGAATCCGCGAGTTTCTCTGTGAGTTTCCCATTACGTCGTTGCGCACTCGGTGCTTGCTTGGAAGTTTAGGGGTTTTTTTCGCTGTAAAAAGAAGTTTTCTTCCCACGCACAATGGACACTAATGTTTTTGTCACTTTTTATGGAATCAAACTCAAAGTAAGGTCAGTACTTCCACGCTTTAAACGCTGCACGCTCATACTCTCTCCCGCACTCGATATGTGATCCATTGTTGATCTGCACACAGCTGTTGTCACAAACGTCGCACTCGCTTACGTCACTGTCATGAGACATTCTCGCAAAAAATCACGGTTTTAGTAACGCAGTAACGCAGCGTTCCTACGGGAAAGTAACGGTAATCTAATTACCGTTTTTGCAATAGTAATCCCTTACTTTACTCGTTACTTGAAAAAAGTAATCAGATTACAGTAAAGCGTTACAGCCCATCTCTGGTGGTAAAGTCCTAAAAATGGAGCATGTAATGATCACCGTAACGCAAACCGTAAATTTTATCTGAGCTAAAAGTTTAAATCACCGTCAATTTCAGTCTTTTATGTGGGAAATAGATTCAGAGTTTGCCGACATTCC
>NW_024582828.1:424660-425896 GCF_018398535.1 Haplochromis burtoni
CCACTCCTGCTTTACAGGTGAAAATAGAGCAACAGGACCGCTGAGTTTTTGATGTTATTTATTTTCTGCTGTGTTTTACTTGCATCTATTTGAAAGAGTGAGTGTAAACACAAAAAATATATATAAATTTTATGTGCTGGAATGTGCAGAAAATAAGTTTAAATGTTAAACAAATTTCTTCCAGTCAGAGAATGTTGCATGTTAAATTTTTGCTTGATGCATAAAGTTAAAAGATTAAAACTAATAAAACAAGTTTTAAAAAGGGACTTTTCCATTTGATTACATTTTGTATGATGGATTATGTAGAAAAAGTAGAATTGGACTGAAAGATCTATCGCTTTATCACCTATTGAGGTTGTAAATCGTGTTTTTAAAAAGTAACTAAGTAATTAATTACTTTTGAAAATAAGTAATCAGTAAAGTAACGGGATTACCTTTTTGGGGAAGTAATTGGTAATTAGTTACTGATTACTTTTTTCAAGTAACTTGACCAACACTGTTTACCACACAGCCTTTCCTGGTGTATGATGCACTGATATGCTGTTAACTCACCGGTACAGTTCTCCTCCTGCATCTTTACTCGCATCCTGCTGACTAGTCTGCTTTTTTCACCGCACAACACTGGCGCTCCATCTGTTGTAAGTCCAACAAGTTTGTCCCAGGGCAGTTTTTATGTCGGTTACACTTTGACATACGTTTTAAAAAATGTCTTTTCCTGTCGTTGTCCCATGCATCGATTTAATGTTCAATATTTCCTCTCCACGGATGAAGATGGCCAGCTGTGCAATGTCCATCATGTCTATACTTTCAGCAGCAAGAGAGTATGCAATAAAGTTTTTGCTTCTTTCACACAACTGTGTTCTTAAATCAGTGGCCATCTCACAAACCCGATCAGCAATCGTATTTCTCCTCAGGCTCACATTTGCCAAAATCTGCGTTTTGTCTGGACACAAGACATCGCACAGCTTCATCATGCAGCGCTTCAGAGTGGTACCGGGCTGATTTGGCTCCTCTGCTACAGTAAAACTTGCTTTCACAACAGCTTCACGTTGTGATTTTGCTCTGGTGAAAAAAAGTCTGCTGAAATGTTAGATTCTTCTTTAGCTCTTCTACTTTCTGTAGTTTCTGCTCTGCATTTAGGTTTTTCAGCTTATGCTGACCAGAGGTGGGTAGTAACGAGTTACATTTACTCCGTTACATTTACTTGAGTACGTTTTTTTTTTAAAAATACTTTTA
>NW_024582828.1:439419-444686 GCF_018398535.1 Haplochromis burtoni
AGAGAGTACTCTCTGTAAGTTGCGACACTGTGCTGAATAAGAGTTTTGAGTTATGTTTATGACTCATGATGAGATTTGAGAAATAATTTGCTTTCGCTGCCGACATCGCTGATTGAAAAGAAGACAATGAGTCCTTCCAAGCCTGGAGAAATACTTCTAGTCTGGAAGATCTCCAGTGACGCTCTGCTTTTCTACAATTTCTTCTCAAGTTCAAGAGCTCCTCATTTAGCCAAGGCATAGGGTTCCTTTTTTGACATTTCAACTTCTTTACGGGAGCAACAGAGTCCAGTAGTTCAAGAAGTGTATTATTAAGGTTCGCAGTCAAGGTGCCACACATAACTCCTGGGTAAAAATAGGCAAGTAGGTAGAGTTGTAATTTAACCCAGCCGATGCTCTACGGGTAATACTACAGGAAGATGAATGAGTCGAGGATTATTTTTAACCTGTCTCGCTGGTGTAGCGTAGGTGAAGACATAAGCTCCGGCTAGCATGTTGAGTGACGCCAGAGTTGCACGGTCATATGCTAAACAGCTCGTGCTCTACTGCTTTCTGACTGTTAACAGACAGGAGGCATAACTGAGGTAGATAGGGTTATTGGTTGAAACAGCAGCTAATTTGTTGTTTAGTATTAATACGTACTACATTAAGCTGTGCGAAGATGGCTGTGCGATTTTTCAGTAGCGTTAATTCGAGAGCTCCTGCTAAACAGTACAATTGAATCGAAGTGGTTAGAAGTTCATAGGTCACGATGCAGGGTCTCACACTATACGGCCTGATGCTCTGATGCGACCTGAGTGCTCAAACTGTGCATTCATAACATGAAGCTTATCATACAAAATCTGTCCCTCACTCTCCCTCTCTCTGTCTTACAGACACACACCACCGTCAACTTTGCTAAATTACTAATGAAAAACATTGACCAGGCAGCTGTGATTGAGCAGCAATGTCCATCCAACTCTTTTCATGGTTGTTGTAGTCGTGATAATTTTGTGAGGCCACATTGAAAAGCCTCGGATACGGAAGCGTAGAGCTGCCACCCAGGCAAAAGAAAAATGAAAAGTATATTGTTCTAACAATATACCTTTCACGTTTGAACAATATAATATCACGTTATTACAATATACAGAATTATCACGTTCGTACAATATAAATATTATATAGGCTACATCGCAGCTCCAGTCACGCTTCCATCACCGTCTTTCTCGTCTTTTCCCAGAGTAACAGCCAAACAGGAGGATCTATTGGCTAGCACTGCTTAGCCTTGCACGCATTCTTATTTTAAACTTAATCTGGAATTCATTGCAAACTGTTTGTGCGGGATATGAATGACAGATTTTGTTTTTCTACAAGAGTTAGTAAACATCCGCATCTTTGCAGTGTATACAGCACTATAATGACCAGACCTAATTCTTTTGAAAACCTTACATCTTTCCACAGGTCTCCACTTCATCAGACATCACCTAGACACAGAGCTGGATGAGGCCAGCACAAACAGCGGCCTAACCAACTAAGATGATGGATCCATGGGGTCAGGAAAGCCAGAAGCAGGGGAGCTGGAGAGGTATCTTTCATGTCCATTCACTGGAGGTGTGGATCTATTGCATGGTGTTCCTCATATCAAGAAGCTGTCCATCACAATCAATATCCTGCATCTGGAGCTTGTGAAGGACTTCTCAGTCATGCAGGACCCCTGTTCACTGCTAAACAGTTACAGCTGTTGTAAAAAATGTTGTAAAATTCTGAAATCTTGAAATTAGAATTGTTGTGCCTTATTTTGTTGATCTTTTTACATATATTCCTTTTGAAAATACTAAAATTTGTATATTTATTTATTTTTGTTTGTCTGATAGCATTTATTTATAAAATAAATCGGACATTTCAAACAGTTACTCGCTACTTGAGTAGTCTTTTCACCAAGTACTTTTTTACTCTTACTCGAGTAACTTTTTTGAAGACTACTTTTCACTTTTACTTGAGTAATAATATTTTAAAGTAATGCTACTCTTACTTGAGTACAATTTTTGGATACTCGACCCACCTCTGTTCTGATTGTTTGTTCTGGGTGCACGTCTTAAATTAATTCTAATTACAGCCACATTAGCTCCACTAATAAGACACATGGTTTACCAGCAATGTCTGTAAACATATATTCGCGGGCCTTGACTTTGACACATGTGGTTTATAGCATCCTGCCATGCGATTGCATTTGTCCCTAGCCATCGGGAACCCTCACGTTAACTTTTATCGAGTGGAAAAAAAGTTAGCTTGTTTATGTTATGCTAACATAGCTGTGTCGCTAGCGATCACGTAGCACATCATTATATACCAGCTAGCCCAACTTCAGTAACCCTACAAACGTCACTGCTGTTTAGTTTTCTGTCTTCATTTATGTTGGAAGTGATAGCAGAGCTGTACGTTTTAATTTTTTCAGAAATCTCTCAGTCAGAACATGCTATATCATGTTTAGGTGGAAACTAGCGAGCTAACTTCCTGCTAACTTCTAACTCTGTTAAATTTAATAAATTCTGTTTTCATGGATGCCTGGATGTTAAACTTAATTGTTACACCTGGTAAAGCAGCAACACTGATCATTTTATTAAAGATGAAAGAATTTAGACAGTTTTTAACTCTCAGTGATGCCGCAGTGTTTGTTTGACTTTAGGACCTGGGGCCCTGTTCTTCGTACCGCGCTAAGTGAGTTAGCTGGATGAGATTGTTGACGATTTCGCGTGATCCTGGATCGTTCGGTTCCCCGAAGCTCATCCGGGACTTGCTGTCATAGCAACAGAGCCGTAAGCGTAAACCTGCTCGGGAGCAGGTTTACTTTATGTAAACAGGATTAGATCGCGGCCACGCAGGTATGTCCGCTTCATTTATACGAAAGCAACAGCGATATTCCACCACTGTTTCACCATAAATAAATAACATCAATGTAACTAAAGACAATGCAGCACCTGATCCATTTATTGATTTCACACAGATACATACAGGTCATTTCCTAAAAAAGGGAAATGTACTATTAACATACTATTACATGTATGTGATTATTACAGATGTAATTCATATTTCAGAGTAGCAATTGCAAATTACTTCGTGTAATCAAGATGAGAGACCACGGCTATAAAAGCGAAGGTGGATTTGGGAAGCCTGTCGCAGCCATGTCCTGCGGAAGGTGCAAGATTGATAAGGAGAGTTTTCAGAATTCAGCGTATATTGCGGGACAGACAGGATCCTTTAGCTCAGCGCGACAGTGTGCTCATAGAGAGATATCGATTTTCCCGTGAGGGTATTATTTACTTAACCAACTTGTTGACGAGGGGGTGCAGGACCACCACCTGTCTTTTTTTGCTCTGCCCTTTTCTTGGTTGCTGTTATGAACAAACAAACAGATTATTTCAGGGTCTCTTTCCAAGAGACGAAAAGCAATATAAGTGATAAATATTACCATTCTGTAGAATATTCTTATATTTCACTTTTACTTGTTCCCATGTTCTAGTGGGTCCTGTTGTGGCTCTAATGTGAAAGAGGATATAATGTAATATAATATAATATGATATAATGTAATATAATATAATAAATTTACCCTACCGCCTACTGGTGTTGGCCAGAGGGGCCGATGGCGCGATATGGCAGCCTCGCTTCTGTCAGTCTGCCCCAGGGCAGCTGTGGCTACAACCGTAGCTGCTTCCACCAGTGTATGAATGTGAGAGTGAATGAATAGTGGCATTGTAAAGCGCTTTGGGTGCCTTGAAAAGCGCTATATAAATCCAATCCATTATTATTATTATTATTAAATTACTTACGAGTTTAACATGAGCATATGTCAGCTAGGAAGGGCTTCTGATATGAAACTGCCAAATCCCTCACTCAAGAGTTCTTGCTCTGCTGCCGAAAAATACCGAGCCGAGCGCGCTCCGTCGACATTTTCGCCGACCAATCAGAGGGTTGCCGATCAATGTTTCTACTATCGATGCGTAGCCCCTTTTACGACACCCAGTGATGTCACATTACTGCGTCCAGCTGTACTAATCGTCAACAGCAGGTGTGTTCGGGGAACCGGATTAGCGCGCTCACGGTTAGCGCGATGGTTCGGTCTTGGATGTTTCATTTGATCTTGGATGTAGTGAGCGACGTACAAAGCACAGGGCCCTGAAGTTGACAGTGTTTTGGACCCAGATTACTCTGCGAGGCTCCTGACTACAGTAGCCATAATGCTCCGACAATCCATCATACTAAAACATTTTTTGACAGATTTTTGAGTGCCGCGTACCACATAAAATCGTTTCGAGGTCAGTAAGCACAACCAGAATTCATACATTATAAGGCGCACTGTCGATTTTTGAGAAAATTAAAGGTTTTTAAGTGCGCCTTATAATGCGGAAAATACGTTAAATACATTTAACCACAAAGGTGTCAGCAGTGATTATCAAAAGTATGAAGTAAGGCTGGAAGTTCTCCAGCCGTGACATCATTGATCTTGTACAGTGTGTTTGATCAGTTGTTTAAGACCTGTGACGTTTAAAGGGCTTTGTCATGTCATTCATACATACCCGAGTAATGATTTGTGCAGGTATTTTTTAAATTCATCTTCCATGTGTGTCAGTGTTCCTGTACATTTTATACATATGTCCGGTGTGTTTTTATTACAGATAAGTCAGTAATTTGTTGATCAAAGACACTTTTCCCCCCTAGTTTTGCCTGTCTACACCACCACTGTGGATTTGGTGGATAAATTAAATAGTCAAGTTGTGATTGATGTTCAGACTTTCAGCTTTAATTCAAGGGCTTTAATAAAAGTATTGTGTTGATTGTTTAGGAATTAGAGTCATTTTTATACATAGTCCCTGATTTTTAGAGGCTCAAAGTTATTTGAGTTTTTTTCACTGTTATTTTAAATATGTGTCCTAAAGAGATGTTTGTGAAAGGGAGGGAGACCGGCATTAGGCTGGAAACCCCCCCAACACCACACATGAGGGAGAGAGAGTAAAATTTCCAGGAGTGGCCAAATAAACAAACTAGTGCATTTAGAAACAGAGTGAAAGCATAGCCCAGCTTAGCAACACCGAAACACCCGAAAGACCACAGGAAACAACAAAGTGTATGATTAGGGGAGACCGGGGATAGTTGTAACGTGGGTCAGTTGTACCACTTCCAATTTCTCCAATCAGGGCTAAGTTTCAAATGATGTGACTCATCCTGTGCATGCCCAATAAATTGTCTGTGTTGACAAAATGTGCTGATTTTTCACATGTGATAGCAGAACTGAG